>NW_026996504.1:0-69345 GCF_035044405.1 Drosophila montana
TCTAAAGAGTTTAACAAAGAATTGAGTCTTAATGAGAAAAAACGAATTAAAATAGCAGCACAGAAAACAATAAAATCGCAATTGCAATGCTGTTGATAGAATTCAAAGAAGACGCGCATGAATGTGTGTGTGAACATGTATACAGAAATTCTTGCAATATGCGCTAGCTGCCCCTCACACGAGGCCAGCCAAAATGTTTTCTTTAATAACTTCTGTGTTTCTTACCCCATCTTGATGAAATTTTCTACAGTAAGATGTACTATATTTTGTGTATCCCAAAAAGTCAATTTCAATTTAATTGTTGCTTAAATTGGTGTTTTATAGCTATGAGGTAGTAGCGGGGAAGTGGTGATACCTATATAATGAAAGATACTTGATATACATATGTACATATATACTATTCTAGTAGCTACATGTCATGTTTGGTAGCTCTACCTCTTATTATTTACCAAAAAAAAAAAACAGTATACCATATCGATTTTTATCGATTACTCGGAAACGGAGCAAGTTATCCTTGCGTTCATACATATGGACAGACGGACGGACAGACAGGCGGACATGGATATATCGACTCGGCTATTGATGCTGAATAAGAATATATATACTGTACGGGGTCGGAGATGCTTCTTTCTGCCTGTTACATACATACATTTGCACAAATGCATTATACCTTTTTTACCCATTTTTAATGGGTTTAGGGTAAACAAAATTGGACTCGAACTTGTAACAGACCACACTATTTGCAAACGCGTCTACTCAACAGCCGCACCAACAATTGAGTCTTAATGAGAAAAAACGATTACAAGTAGCAGCACAGAAAACTATGCAATCGCAATTGCAATGCTGTTCATAGAATTCAAAGAAGACGTGCAGGGATGTGTGTGTGTACATGTTAACAGAAATTTTGTGCTAGCTGTCGCTGACACGTAGGCTGCAAGTACATACACTAGTCGGCATATATATTTTGACATAGCTTATATTTAACTACTAGTCTCTTTTTTGCTAAGTACCGTTGAATTTAACGGGGCGAAAATGATGATCAAAGTAAAGTGCACATTAATAACTGTAAATACGCAAAATACTTTTTCAATTATCTATTGTCATTTCTTTCTGCTGAAAAATGAAAAAAATATAACTTAGGTATTTCCGTAATAAATATCGCTAAACTATATATTATCAAATAAATAAATGCAAAACCTTAAATCAAACAACCAATGTACGCCGAACAGGAAGAAATCCAAAGACAAAAGCTGATGCAGACCGTCTGATCGTGCGCCAGTTCAAAAGAGAAACACTCAAAACACCAAAAGCTGTGGCCTTGGAGTGGAATAAGACTGCATCCAATCCCATAAGTGACAGGACCACACGCAGGCGTTTAATTGAGGCAGATATCAAAACATACATAGCAAATCCATACCTTTTATCACCCCTAAAAATAGACTAAAGCGTTTGGAATGCGTTTCTATGCGAACTAGTCTCTCAGTTTTAAAGCTATCTTTATGAAACTTTGCAGAATTCCCTCTTTCTGTTGCACGCAGCTCATATGTCAAAACCAGCTGGATCGGACCACTATATCATATAGCTGCCATAGGAACGATCGGTCGCAAATTAAGTTTTTGTATGGAAAATTTTTATGTTTTTCAAGATATCTTGACCAAACTCGGTATTTATTAGTTTTACTACGCTCCCCATATATATGCAAAATCCTATTAAGATCGGACAACTATATCATATAGCTGCCATAAGAACGATCGGTCGAAAATTATGCTGTTGTATGGTATTTTTTTTGTTTTTCAAGATATCTTGACCAAACTCGGCATTTATTAGTTTTACTATGCTCCCTCCACTTATGCACAATTTTGTTCACATCGGGCTACTATATCATATAGCTGCCATAGGAACGATCGGTAGAAAATTAAGTTGTTGTATGGAAACCTGTTTTGTTTTTCAAGATATCTTAACCATACTCGGCATTAACTATTTTCCCTGTGCTTCTTAGATACGGGCAAAGCACTATGAGTATTTTGAAAAGGTTGGGTCTGCAAGGGTATTAAATCTTCGGTGTGCCGAAGATAGCACTTCTTTCTCGTTTCTCGTTTTTAGTTTTAAATGAAAAATTGTTATAATTAAAGTTTTAAATATTATAGCTACCTATAATAAAAAAATCAATAATTGTTGTCTCATAAAATTGGACAGAATTGAAAAAGAAACTGATGCATAGCTATGTCATGTACACGTGGAGTGAATGCGACTAATAACAGGGTAGCGACACCGCGGGCCACCACTGAGCTTTGGGGCGATCTTTAGCAGCCAGTGGAGAGGTCTATTGTCATCCCCTGTAAAAGTAGTGCGAGATATGCTTTTTTCGAAGCACTTCCTCCCTTCACCTCTAAACCCTCCATCCAAACAAATTAACAAATGTCTTGTAACTTGTTGGTCCCGATGATACTAAGGTTTGTAGCCCGGCCAGTAGCTCCTTTACAAGTGCCTATACAAGTGGCGCCTGAGCAGGAGGCGTTTAGTGGCGTGGCATGTTTGCGGATTAAAGCAAGTATGCCCAAATAAGTGTTTTCAAAAAAAATGAGATGTATAAATTTCACAAATTTGGGATAGGTTATGATCAGCGCTAGAAAACTAAGAAAATTTATTTCTGTGCCAACAACAACACATTCAAATATGCTGTTATGTATGAATATTAAAACACATACAAACATAATTGCTTGCACGGCTCTCATAGAGCCCATAGAGTAATAAAAAGATACAGAGGAGGCTTTTGGATCAAAAGCTCCTTTTCAAAAAATGTGAAGCAAGATTGCGAGGCTGCAAACACAAATTGCAAACCCAACACCCGGTTGTCAAAGACAACTTTAGAACATTTCCCATATGAACCAACAACAACCATAATTAAAACAAACGATTCGACAATGAAAAAAACACACCACAAATTCTGTCCCTGCTATCCCTTTTTGGTTTGAGGCTACAGCCTATGATCTAAGCTTCTACACTCTTCTAACTCATTGTTGTGGTTTCTTAGCACTGCTATGACTTTAATTCGCAAAGTCCCAAAGTCATATCTTCTGCATCTCCAATCGCTTTCAACTTGCAAGCAGCCAGGCAGATTTTATAATTTTTCATTCATCAGCAAGGCACTCTTTCTCATAATAGGGTATTTTAACTATTTATAAGTTCTATAACCAAGTACCACTAACCTTCTTATATACAGATATTTGACCCAATGTCTGAGAAAAAAATAATTTCGTATTTAGTGTGCAACTATTAGTGCAATCGATAATAATTGTTTTCTTTAAACATTCTATAACATTTCTATGTATAAGCACTAACCAAATAACATATAGACCGGACAAACCCTACTTTTGATGGTGACATTCGATATTTCTGCGGCTGGTCCAAACTCGCCTTCGTTTTTGTTCGGGTTCGAGACATGCTCGCATGCTCTCAGAAGCAAGAGAGTAAGAATACATATGGCCTGTGTCGGGGAACGGCAACGCTGTCTTTTTACTCGCTCACTCTACAAGAAACTGCTGTGGCTTACTCTCATCCATATGATTTGTGCGATAGAACGGCATCGCTGTTTTTTATCTCGCTCCCACTACAGGAAACTGCTTTGGCTTACTCTCAATGCTCTTTCAATTTGTCTATGTACCGTTTAAGTGTTTGTGTGTGTATGTGTCCGCACAAGCAAAAATGCCCACAAATTCAATTTTTCTCAAAAGTCGGTGGCATATCTTCCCTTTTGAGGGGACGAGTAATATAAAATAATGAAAGGGTTTGCCCCGTCGATGCGAAATTCTTTCATTTTAGCTCGTTCTTCTTCGAAAGGGTACCTAAGCGTTGGCATGTGTGCATTTAAAAGTTTTTGGACTTGCTATTCACGCATACTTGCGTATTTTGTATATGAATAGAAGCATTTATGCGCTTGTGTGCCTGTTGGTCCCTGCCTGCCTGTCCGATGCAAATTTGGCAATATTTTTGGACATCTGAATTTCGAGCTCTGCGCACACACACACAGAGACACAAATGTGTGTGAATGGGCTGATCATGGGCGCAAAATTTAAAAATATCATTATCACGCGTCTGACGCGCGCCCTTCTTTTTATGATTTAGGGCTTGAATTGATGAATGAATGTTGACCCCTTATTACCTGCAGCAGCCCGTTGGGCCGAAAGGGTCAACTTTTGGCAAACACCTGCACCTGCATATGTAGGTCAAGTGACTGATCACTTAAATAATTTTAGGAAATTTGTGTAAAAAATAAACTCTTTAAAATATTCAAATATACCAAATACAAAAAAGGAGCAATTATATATTTATAGTATTAATAATTTTATTGTCTTAAAATATTTAGCTTTTTCATATATGAATTGGATCTGCAGGTAATAAGGGGTCAACATTCATTCATCAATTCAAGCCCTAAATCATAAAAAGAAGGGCGCGCGTCAGACGCGTGATAATGATATTTTTAAATTTTGCGCCCATGATCAGCCCATTCACACACATTTGTGTCTCTGTGTGTGTGTGCGCAGAGCTCGAAATTCAGATGTCCAAAAATATTGCCAAATTTGCATCGGACAGGCAGGCAGGGACCAACAGGCACACAAGCGCATAAATGCTTCTATTCATATACAAAATACGCAAGTATGCGTGAATAGCAAGTCCAAAAACTTTTAAATGCACACATGCCAACGCTTAGGTACCCTTTCGAAGAAGAACGAGCTAAAATGAAAGAATTTCGCATCGACGGGGCAAACCCTTTCATTATTTTATATTACTCGTCCCCTCAAAAGGGAAGATATGCCACCGACTTTTGAGAAAAATTGAATTTGTGGGCATTTTTGCTTGTGCGGACACATACACACACAAACACTTAAACGGTACATAGACAAATTGAAAGAGCATTGAGAGTAAGCCAAAGCAGTTTCCTGTAGTGGGAGCGAGATAAAAAACAGCGATGCCGTTCTATCGCACAAATCATATGGATGAGAGTAAGCCACAGCAGTTTCTAGTAGAGTGAGCGAGTAAAAAGACAGCGTTGCCGTTCCCCGACACAGGCCATATGTATTCTTACTCTCTTGCTTCTGAGAGCATGCGAGCATGTCTCGAACCCGAACAAAAACGAAGGCGAGTTTGGACCAGCCGCAGAAATATCGAATGTCACCATCAAAAGTAGGGTTTGTCCGGTCTATATGTTATTTGGTTAGTGGTATAAGGGTATCAATGCCTCGACGCGCCAAATAGTTGTTGGCATGTGTGTCTCATCACACACATATTGTACAGTAAATTAATACACTTTTAAATTAATTCATTATTATAAAAGACACCATTAATTTATTATTTAAATGTGCGTTATAAAGATAGAAATATATTCTAAGCAACACAAGAAATGAAATTTTATAAGATGTGACGTCATAGTATATGATGTTGACGCGCCGTGTGCGTAACCTTTGATTTGAATGCCATTGCCTGCTGGCATTCAAATTTTCTACCTACATATGTACTTGCGACTCGGCTCTGCAGCAACAACATTAGAACCCAAATAGTGTTGTTGTTGTTTCTACGCGCTGCCTTGTAGGAACGACAGAGTAACCTGCAAAAAGCATAGTGGCATTATTTGTCCCTTTTCTTTGCACTGAGATTCCTATGTCCTCATAATCTTGCTTCAGAATTTCAGCGATTAAAACGGAAGATGAAAAAAAATGGGGTTTCATGGGCACTGTTGTTGTTTTACATCTGATTTGTTGTTGCTTCCTATGGTAAATGAGCTTAATTTCTTGAGTTTGATTTTGCATTTGGGGACCAACCTTATTCACCTTGCTTCAGAATTAAAACAATAATAAAAGCTGGGAGTCAGTTTTCAGCTCTGTATCTGTTTATTACTCTATGCATAGATGCGAAGCTGAGAGAACATTCTATTTTTAGCTTTTCGCTCTATCGGCTGTGAGAGCGCAATGATACTAATTTCGTTTTCGTTCTCAATTTTCAAAAATCAAGCTGCATAACAGCATTGTTTTGTATGGCGTTATTCATCTTAGTGTTTATATTATATTATATTGTCTTTTGCTGGATCCACCAGCGGCGCAAGAAGAAGCTAGTGGCGATTGCCCATGAGTTCGGGCTGGAGAAGGAAGGGCGCGTGGAGGAGTTGCGTAAGCGGTTATCCACTTATATGCAGGATGGCGACCATTCCTCTGAAATTTGGGCTCGGCTTGCCGAGCTAGAGTCTCAGTATGCCAAAACATTAGAGCCTTTCACCCGACGTTGGCGGACGGCCACGTCAAAAGTCGGAGCCCGACCTGTGGAGCTCACAACGAGCGTCCACAGATTCCGGCCCTAGCTTAGCCATTACGGGTGTAGGGGAGGCTCATGACATCCGAAGGGATGGAGCCCGCCGAGCAACAGCGATTGACGCCGAGATAGGGCAGACCCCTGCTGATTCCATGCCGTATCCTCAGTCGGAGGCTAAGCCACTTTCAAACTTTCCGGAACAAGTCCGGACGTGGAGTATGAGGTATGACGGTCGATCCTACCCCCTTGGATTCCTGGAGTATCACGGGGAGCGGTCCATCACATATGGCATTGCCCTCGCTCGTTGGTTCTTGAGTAGTGGGCTGAGGGATGTGCCATGGTCAATGTTAAGGAGTGGTTTCTTGGAGTTCTTTCTGCCACCGCTCTATTTTTAAAAGGCTTGAGGACGAAATTCGGTCCCGCCGACAGCGCGTGGGGGAGGAGTTCAAGGTATACCTGATAGAGCTGAGGGCTCTAATGCATCACGCCAGATATGAGCCGGCTCCGGAGTTGCACCGGATATACGAGAATGCCGCTGTTGAGTAGAGGCGGCGGCATGTAGTGCATTCTGTTGCGAGCCTCTTACTTGTTATACCCTGCACCCATTGAAAATGGGTAAAAAGAGTATAATGTATTTTTGCAAATGTATGTAACAGGCAGAAGGAAGCATCTCAGACCACATAAAGTATATATATTCTTCATCAGCATCAATAGCCAAGTCGATCTGGTCATGTCCGTCTGTCTGTCCGTCCGTCCGTCAATCCGCAAGGATTTCGGAACCTATAAGAGCTAGAGACTTGAAATTGTAGCTGTAGGTCCTCCTAGTCCCCGCGCAGATCGAGTTTGTTTCCGATAGTTGATAGCTTGCCCCGTTTCCATCGAAATCCTGTTTTTTGAGCAATTTTGGTAAATAATAAGAGCTAGAGTCACCAAATATGACATGTAGCTTTTAGAATAGTATATATATATCAAGTATCTTTCATTTTCTACCTATCGCCTGTCGGAAGAAGAGGGTTCAGGGTATCCCCAGGCGGGAGCTCCCGACTAGAACCTCTTTATTGTTTTAAATTTATTTTTATTACTACTGAAGCAAACGACCGCGTAGCGCCTGGTGCATTTGGTGTTGGTAGAAGAGGGTTCAGGGTATTCCCTAGTCGGGAGCTCTCGACTAGATCCTCTTACTTGTTTTTTTTTTCACTATATTTAACGCGTCGAGTGTATTAAGGACCAAAAGAATCCACTCCACTTACCCTGAGCACGGCCGGAACTCGTAGACGGCGGACGCTCCCAATGCACAACACGAGTGTTAGGCGAAATTCGCCTAGCGTAGTCACAATCTGTAAATACTATTCTAGAAGCTACGTTTTGACTTTAGCTCTTTAAACCTAAGAGATTTGCTCAAAAACAGGATTTTGATATTGATATCGATTGCTCGGAAACGGGGCAAGGAGGACTTACGTTTAAAGCTTCATGTCTATAGCTTTAACGAACATTATAAGATCACCTCTGATATTGATGCTGATCTAAAATTAATAAACTTTATTGGGTCTTTGTGAAATACTTGACCTGGATCTTTTGGTATGGAGGTTTCTCTTAGCTTAATAATGTTTTGGTGTCGTGCATATTTATTCTTCTTGCAGATTATAAAGATAAACATTTTTTAATTTTTGGTCTCATAGATGTATGCTGTCTCTTTGATAATAATTGTGGAATGATTCTCAGCTGTGCGCTGGGTTCAGCATATATCCTAGTTGGGTACTTCCGACAAACTTCAATGGAGACATGCACACTAAATTTAGCGCCTAACTCTGTTTATTTTCAAGATAAGATAATAAGTAAAAAAACAGGGATTGCAAATCGACGTTTATCGTTTTATTATTTATTAAAAATTGTTTAAATTCTTGATCTCCGACCGGGGAAAAATAATTAATATCCCTATCTTAGAATCTTTAGCTCTTAAAATCTGTGAGATCAACGCGTTAATACAAAAAAGATAGACGAATGGAGTTTCGGGCAACTCGGTGACTCTAAAGGCTGCTATTGCTGAACAAGAATATATCATTTTTATAGGTACAGGGTACAAAAAGCTGAGTATTTCAAAAGTGAGAATAATTCTCATTCAAATTTTAAAGAATAGAGCTGGTGCTGCTACTCGCAATAGGAAATTTTCTACATAGTAATTTAAATTCAAAAGCTCAATATTTTAATTTTTGATATAAATATCTTTAATTTCCCCTTTCCAAGTCAAAATTGTATCTTTTATATAATATATAATTTATGTTCCTCTAACAAATTTTATGCTTTTTGTTCAGTATCAATTTCTGTAGATTGTAACTTTGCAAGTTTGTGTTTCTTGGGCAGTAATTTCATTAGAATGCTGGTGGCCGATTTACTATCTAACGGGCACGATAGGTAAAGCTCTTCGCAGGCCTTTTCGTTTGTTTCCTTTCCATGTTCCAAAGCTTCTTTTATTGCAGTTCCGTCCAAAAGGTAGTCTACAAGCGAATTTCTATAAATAAAACAGAATTAAAAATTAGTCAATATGTTAACATAATGGTTCCCAACATTGGAAATATATATAAGCAACATCTGATGTTACCCGGTTATGTCCAGGTGAAAATAAAATTGTCCCCCATCGTCAAAAGGGGCAGTGAGTAAGGAAAATCCTATTTAACAATTTACATTGATATTATTGTTTTGGTTCCCCGATGAGGACGAAAAGTGAACTTTTACCAATTTAACTTTGGATTCTAGCAACACAGGTTGGAGGAAAGGTGAGTAATAAAAAAATTGAAAAAAAAATAAGTTCGATCCAATTGGATTCAAACCCGTACCGACCGCAATACTTGCCACCACCTCCACTCGATAGCCATAACAACAATTCATTTTCGACGAGAAAAAGCGAATTCAAATAGCTATAAAATGAAAGGTACCTGATATGTATATACTATTTTAGAAACTACATGTCAAATTTGATAACTCTAGCTCTTGAAACAAAAGAAATTTGCTCAAAAACCAGGATTTCGATAACGATTTTTATCGATTGCTTAGAAATTGGACGAGTTATCGGATATCGGAAACAAACTCGTTCTAATCATTTCAAGTCTTTAGCTCTTAGGTTCTGAGCTCCTTGCGATCATACATACGGACGGACGAACAGACAGGCGGGTTTGGCTAGATCGACTCGGCTGTTGCTGCTGTTCAAGAATATATGTACCTTGTGTGATCGGAATGCCTCCTTCTGCCTGTTACATACATTTGTAGAAATATTTTCTATCCTTTTCAGGGGTAACAAATTGCACTCACAATATTATAAATATATTTTTTTATTAAAAGGTTTCACTAATTCAGTACGCAAACAAAAAGACAAATACTTACGTTTAGCATTTTTTAACTTACCTGGAAAGCATGTGAATAAATTCATCCACTTGGTCGGATACTCCAGACTTTATATTCTTTTCCGTAGACCGCACATAGCCACAGACCGCGCGTTGCATGCAGCTTGTTGAATCAATGTTATTTTGGCCAAGCACATTTTCAATTTTGCTTATCATACTGCTTAATGAATCCAAGTCATTTTCGTCCTCACCTACATACGTATGCATAGTATTGTCAGTATTGTGAATGACTAACACGATTGAAGTGTAAATTTTCTACTTACTACGTCCATAGCCACCGTAACCACCATGAAATGCTGACAATATTTTTGGTATGAGAATTATTGCACCAATACCTACAAGGGTGCCAAGCACAACCCCACCTAGATCCAGTTTAATGGGATTATACGCAGAAAGTCCTGAGCTACTAGGGTACCCCTATATTTAATTAAGTATGTTCACCATAAAGAAATGTATATGAAATATAACAAATTTGTATTAAAGACTCTAATTTTAAAGACATACATTTAAGCTTCCATAACCAGTCGTGTAGCCAAGCCGTTCCAGTCTATCTTTTGTTGACGCAGTTTCCGGCTCATTCAGCCGAGTTTTGTTTTCATTCTCATATGTTCGACTCCATTGCGTATTTTCTGTGTAAGTTCTGAAAATCAATATTACATTACACCAAAAACTTGACATCCTTTTTAGGTTAAAAAGCGTGTATCGAGTTGCCATTAAAAACATTTTAACTTCCTTCTAAACATATACATATATACAATTTAAACTTCACACACGCCGCTATATACTTTTCCCCTAGCCCAAGGCATAAATGTGGCACTTAAATGTGTGTAAATAAATGAAGGGCATTACTCTACCTTCAAAATGCGATTTTCCAATTTTTGGGGGTTGGGCTATGTATCTAAGAAGTGAAATCTTCTTATTCTTTGTATACTATATAAGAAAAAATATATACCAAGTTTGGAGTATCTGGCTTTGGTAATTTTTGAATTATGCTTAAAAAATAAAATCTCAAAATGGATTTTTTATTGATATAATATCATGAAAATAATGGAAATATCGAAAAACAAGATTAACATATGCTAAAATATATATTTCTAATTTCAAGTTTGTAGTTTTCGAGACCAGCCTCCACTTGCGCAAAATCATTTGGTATATCCGCGTCATACAGTTAATTTTTTTGACATGACCACTAAGAGACAAGCAAAGTGCGGACAAATAGTATCATCGCCGACATAAAGCGTAGATAAATTTTTAGTCACAGTTTGAAGTAAAGTTTTAAAGGGTTACAGTCTTGAAGTCACAACCAAATAATCAGAAGATTCTTTTCATTTGATTTAATCGGTAATTACACTGTGACGACCATTTGCGAACTTAAATGAAACTTCTGATCATTAAAAAGTTGGGCAATACCAGCGACATATACATATATGTATTTGAGTATATCTATTTAGCAAACTCACTTTGGTTTGCTTTCAAATTTTGGAATCCCTTCTGCAATGCTTAGGAAAAACAATATGCAACTAAGGTGCAGAACGGATAACTTTTTAGTATCCATTCCGAAATTTATTGTGAGGTTTTCCTTGTGTGTTGTTTTCCGCCCGCAAGTGTGGCCTCAGCTCTGCGACTTTAAATTTCAAACTAGTAATTTTTAATATGTCTTCGTTCATATTTATATGCGCGCAAGAAACTGAATATGTTTAGTGCGTTACTTAACGATTCCAGCAATTTGTAAAAAATATAAATAGTAAGGCAAGTGCTGACTATTATTCGGTTTATGCATGTGTACATGCACACATGCATATACATATATAAAACATATACAGCTGTTAGGTATATACTCGTATTCTTGTAAGCAGGTTGTCGCACATAAAGTACTAAGTCTAAAAGGAAATCATTGTAGCACAACGACAAGCTATTACATCTACACTAGCATACCTAAGTATAAACAAACTCACTACATAAAACATGCCTTAACACATTCTCTTCATGCACAAGCCATACTCAATTATTTTACAATATACATACAGAATGTGTGTATGTCTGAAATAACTTAAAGCGACATTAAATTACACCATATTTAAGTATGGGCTTGTGACTATAATGCGCACCAACATCTTTGACAGTAGTTGGAATATGTGGAAGTCTTTGCACCTGCAACTCGCACAATCTTAGCATGCACTCGACCAAAAAATTTCTGGTATTAAGTCACTGACTGTTTCGCTACAGCGCTTCCTATTAAGTACTTATTTGTATATTTTTTTTTTCATTCAATTACAAAATTGTTGACAGCTTTATGTCGAAATTTCCGAATCAAAGGTGTTCTTCTTATTGGTATAATCGACATCGTCAATCTTTCATCATGGGGATTTTGTTACTGGAAATGCTTCAGTCTTTGCAAAATTGTTGACAGCTTTATGTCGAAATTTCCGAATCAAAGGTGTTCTTCTTATTGGTATAATCGACATCGTCAATCTTTCATCATGGGGATTTTGTTACTGGAAATGCCATTACTTAATAAATAAAAAATTAATTGTATTTCAAAGCTCTAGTTATTAATATATTTATACCTAATTGTCAAATTTAAATCTTTAAAAATTGATACAGTAAGCTATAAACTGCGTCAATCCCAGAACCTATAAGCGCTAGAAACTTGAAATTGTCTTCATAAGTTTTCCTTGTTTCCGCGCAGTACGAGTTTGTTTCCGATAATCAATAACTTTCTCGATTTCAAAGCTATCGATAAAAATCAATATCAAAAAACTTTCATTTTATATATCTCGCTACCCCGCCTTTGGTCTGTAGCTATAAATAAAATAAATAAATAAATTAATTTTAATGAAAATGTCTATTTGAGAATATACGAATATCCTATGGCACAATAAAATCTCACGCTGAAATTGTCAATAAGATTTTATCGGTTAAAAAACAAAGAGTTATTAAAGAAAATGTGTGATTATATTGTTCAATGTGCATTTCAAGCAGCGGACTCGGAGATTTAGCTATTATTGAGACCAAAATTGAGTTCTATAACTGCGGAAAAGTGATAGAAACACCTGCCTAGAGTCCAGTCTTAATAAAGTCGTTAAAAAACGATACATTCGATGAAAACCAAATTAAATGGACCTATACAGCTCCACCAATCTTCTAGGGTTTCCAGCGGTGACAGCTTTGAGGCCGCTATTTGGGATGCCACGTGGGGCTATAGATTCGTTGGCATTCAGCTATGCAGCATTTCTATAGAGTTCATTGTTGACTGTTAACTTCTTTGGTAACTAAAAATTGGGCGACGATCTTAACCGTTGTATCGCACGTTTTTCAGCGTGGCACTATTTATACGCTTTGGCAATCTTTTCGTTTCACCAGGCTAAGGGTCGGTTAGGATTTTCACCCTTCGGAACCTTAATCGTTGAGGAATTGCATACGCAGGTCATGGTCTCTTTTATCGCGACAGCCGAGCTGTTGACTGAAAAGGTGTTTGGCTAATTTTCAACGTATTGTGGGTTGATTAATGAGTGTCTTTGCTTTCAAGTTAGGAGATGCCTGGTCACTGTCTGTATAAGAATCGGACACTTAAATCCATCGACATTCTTTTCTTCTAATTCAATTACTCTTATATTCAATCAAATAGTACTTTATTCGAGAGCGTTTTAGGATATTTTAATATATCGGAACCCCTTTAGAAATGGATTTGAATTAAGTATGAATAATTCTTAGTTGAAGCTTAAAATATGGTCGACTAAAGATCATCAAGTACTTTAATCTATCCCAAATGTTCTCAATCCATTCTGATTTTTTTTAATCTAGTCGTTTGTATATAGATATTGTGGGGCAGCAACTAGGGTGCCACCCCACAATCGGGGTTTTAATTAAATATTGATGTTATAATTCAATTTGTCTAGAAGCTCAGAATATATGGTTAGGACCGTATAGGAAATAATGTTGTTATTAATATTAATTTGAATGCAACGGAAATCAGCCTTAGCAAACATGCGGATCTGATCGGCTGCCCACGACTGCTGCTCATGTATCACTCCCTCCACTGCGGCTCAAACATATGTTATGTTACATAATATACATATTCACTTTGCAGTAGAACTAACAGGGTACATTGTACCCGTTATGCAAATTAGGATAAATTCTGAATGCTAATTTAAACGCAGCGGATGCATTTTATTAAAACCCAAAGTAAGGAAATATGTTAAAAGTAAACATATTCCAGGGACAACAACTTTAAGACGCTCCCCGTACATTCGGACTGTCACTCCCATATTCCAAAGGAGAGAATCAACAATGATAACGGTTATCATTTTAATTGATATGTAAGAGAATCTTAAGTCAAAATATATATATGTACATGTTTATATATATATTACCATATAAATATACATATATATATAATATATATATATATATATATATATATATATATATATATATATATATATATATACTAGCGGGTATAACCCGGCCTTGCCGTGGCATGTATAAAATATATTTTCTCAAAAAGCTTTAAAAATGATTTTGACACTGATCGGACGGTAAACATACAAACTTTCATACAAACGTTTTCCTCTAATATACCTTTGTTGCTGGTGGAATTTCCCAAATTGCTGAAACACGTATTCATTAAGTTCTTATGTAGAGCTTGAAAATAAGCAAATCGGACATAACTTAAAACTTCACCAAACAATCGTTGAATTGCACTTTCCACCGATATAGCTTTGAATTTGCAAAAATGTGAAACACATGTCAAATGAATTTTTATTCAGATCCATGGAAATGAACTTGAGGGCGAAACGCCGCCCACCAAATCTTTGACCCCCATTTCCACCAAAGAGGGATGGATTTCCCAAACATTTCGAAATACTCATCTATAAATTTTGACAAAGATCATTGAAAATGTTTTTGTAGCCAAACGGATGGTAATCAAAAAACTTTCAAACAACCATGTTCCGCCAATTTACCACTGTTGCGAGCAGCCAAAACATATTTTCTTTAATAACTTCTTTGTTTCTTAACCGATCTTGATGAAATTCAAAAGTAGATCTTATTGTACTATAGAATATGCGTGTATTCTCAAAAAGACAATTGTATTAAAATTGTGGCTTAAATTGGAGGGCAATACAAATTGGTGTTTATACCCTGAACCCATTAGAAATGGGTAAAAAAGGTATAATGTAATTGTGCAAATGTATGTAACAGGCAGAAGGAAGCATCTCCGACCCCATAAAGCTAGCCATGTCCGTCTTTCTGTCCGTCCGTCGTGAAAGAATTAAATGGAAATTTTAATTGTTTATGAAAATACTTCTGAAATTAATTTTAATTGTATGTGTTAAATATGTGAATATGTCACTATATACATGTTATAAGTTTGATGCCAAGCGGAAGGTTCATAGTTGTAGGTTTTTTGAAGATAGTTTTGAAGCCAATCTGTAAAACAATTGACCTCTATTTCTATTTTAAAGGAGCTGGAAAGTTGTCAGTCAAGACAACAGTTATATAAATTAACACGCGCAACAAAGTTGTTGCTGAGTTCGCCGCGGTACCGGATGCCCATGGTGCAACGGTCAGCAAATTCTGGCTTTTGAACGGGCAACGATACTCGATACCCTCGCATGCGCGCGCTGTGTGACCAGCGATGGACGGTCACGACACGCTGACTGAGCGAGCTGCCGGCAATTTTGGGGGCAATCCAGAGCTTCGAGGGATAGGCTAAGATATGTTATAGTTTAGTTTTAATAAGTGAGCTCCAGCGCCGATATCCGCATCATTCAAATAAAGTGACGCGTGTGATAAAAACGAAAAACATAAAAAATACGAACAAATACAGAATCAAATTCCGCCGGTATCAATCAGAATCAAATGCAGCGACCGTGAATCAGGCTAGGAAAAAACATGTAATTGAGAAGCAAAGTCTTGTAAAATTTTGATTAAAACAAACTAAAGGAACATAAGTGTTACCTTGTTCCCTGCCAAATAGAACATATGACACATTTTGATTTTCTACACAAAAAAATTAATGAGTAGCGACGAAGATTTAATTTCTAGCTACAGAGAAAGAATCGCCGTAGCTAAGACACCTAGCGCGGTTAAGAGCCCGATCAGACCGACAATAACGGACTACAGAAACGCAGTTGCAGGCCTTAGCCAAGAGAGCATACCTAGTATTGACCTTAACCACGAAAATAGCGGATTTGCAAACCGGGCATATAGCGGAAACAACAACCTTTGCTTTAGCAAGAACACGTACCAAGTAGCCGATCAAGTTCGAACCGTGTTAGCAATGACACCAACACTGTGAAATATAGCAGAAACAACACCCCTTGCTTTAGCAAGAACATGTACCAGATAACTGATCAAGACTCGATCCGCGTTAGCAAAGTCACCAACACTGGTGCCAACCCAACTAAGAGAAACATGAATGACGAATAGATCAAAAGCATGGAGGCCGCTTTCAATGTGGCCCTATTGCAACAAAGAAATGAATTCGAAGAAAAATTAAGAATACTCAGAAAAAAGAGGCTTAATACAGCTGACCTTTAGGTCGAAATATCAGCCAGTGTCTGTCAACAGGGACGTCAGATGTGACAAGCTCTCGACATGGGGAAATCAATGCCCGATTTTGACGGTAGTCTAGAAAAGTATGTTTCTTGGCGTCTCGCCGCCCATGCAGCAAATGAAATATTTGCGCCATATGTGGGCAGCAGCAGACATTACCCAGCTGTAGGTATTATAAGGAATAAAATTAAAGGCGATGCAGATGCCACGCGCGCATCGTACAACACAGTGCTAAATTTCACCGCAATAATAGCTCGTCTAGATTTTACCTATGCAGACAACGTCACGTCATAACTCAAGAGCTAGGACTTTTAAGGCAAGGAGAACTCCCCCTCCTTAAATATTTTGATAATATCCAAAGGAAGCTAACGCTTCTTAACAACAAAACAATCATGACAGAGGTGCTGTGTCCACCGCTGTGCTGAACAAAAAATTCGGAGAATACGCTCTTCACACGTTTGTCTCCGGGCTTAAAAAGTCCCTGAGAAACGTTGTATTCCCAGCGCAACCTCGCGATCTGCCCTCGGCGTTAGCCTTAGCTCAAGAAGCAGAGGCTAGCAACGATCGCGGTATGTTCGCAGCAAGCTTCGCTAGACACATGGAGAAGAAAGCGCAAAAACCATCTGATCAAAAGAAACAGAACTGGCGCAATAACACTAACAGAACCATAACGATAATCCATCCCAAGTGGGCCAGCTAAAGAATCCGCATTATACCAAGATCCAGGGGGGTGACCAAAATCAAACAGGTGCAGATCCGGCCAGTAACAAACAGCGTTTACAGCCTCAAAGCCCAAACCCCCAAAGACAGCCCGCAACCGAGCCTATGGAAATAGACTCGTCATCTCGGTATAAACAACCGACCAGCTACCAACAGGGTAAATCAGGCAACTCTAAGCGAAGCCAGAAAATAAACAACACCTCGCAGGAACCTGCAAGTGACCCGGAATATGAGTCAACGACCGAAGCCGTTGCCACAAAAGTTGACCGTGACCTCTCTGATGCCGAAAGTTGCAATTTTTTAGGGGTTGCTCCCTGCTACCGTTCGTCACGCGAGTAGTAGCAGGGCGTACAATCAGGTTGCTCGTGGACACAGGGGCTTCGAAAGACAACATCAAGCCACTCCCCGAGCTAAGACACCTAGTGCCAGTTGAAACCCCTTTCCAGGTAAAATCCATACATGGCAGCACAAAGATTGGGCAGAAATGTCTCATTTACTCATTCCAAGTAAAATCATATTTTTTTTAATAGATACCCATAAAAATTTTGACGGCATTATAAGCCTCGATCTCCTGAAAAAAGTCAATGCCACCATTGACTTTACTAATAATCAAATTAAAACAAGCTACGGCTCAGAACCCATCCTTTTCGCAAGTTCTATCCTAATGTAAATTTTATTCAAATTGACGACGCCGATGTTCCGACAGCCGTCCGCGAGTCATTTACAAAAATGATTAAAGAAAGCATAAAAGCATTTGCAGACCCTAACGAGCCTCTGCCATATAACATCAACCAAAGCAACGATTAGAACAAACCATGGGCGTCGCGAATTTTTTTAATGCAGAAGTTAAACAACTTCTAGCTAACGGCATTATTCGGCCCTCAAAGTCTCCCTACAACAACCCGACTTGGGTCGTTGACAAAAAGGGAATTGACGAAAATGGTCTACGAAAAAAGAGACTTGTTATTGGTTTCAGGAAACTGAATCAAAACACGATCGATGACAAATACCCCATTTCACAATTTCGACAATCTTGTCGAATATGGGCAAGGCTCAGTATTTCATAATACTGGACTTGAAGTCGGGCTTTCGTCAGATCGAACTCGCCGAACAAGACAGAGAGAAAACGGCATTTTCCGTCAACAACGGAAAATATAAGTTTTGCCCCGAGTATTTTCCAGAGGGCCATCGACGATGTCCTCAGAGAGAGGATAAGCCAGTCGTGCTACTTTTAAGTAGACGACGTAATTATCTTCTCTGAAACAAAAGAAGGCCATATTAAGGACATCGATCGGGTCCTTAAAAGCCTTCATGATGCAGGTATGTGGGTCTTCCAGGAGAAGTCCAAGTTTTTTAAAAAAAGCGTAGAATATTTGGGATTCATCGTATCCAGAGATGGGATGGGAAACTAGCAACGGAAGTAGCACTAAATTGCAGAACCTGTTCGATGTCAAAATACAATCGCCACCCTCACCTGTGTTGATAAATTTTCGAAACTCGCCATAGTACATCCAATAGAATCGCGAGAAATAGTGGATATAAAATTTCCAATCTTGCAATTGGTCAACCTTTTCCCTAAAATTACAACAATTTACTGCGGTAACGACAAATTGTTGAGCTCCGAGACAATCAAGTCCGTTCTATTGAACAACTTTAACATCCCCATTGTAACTGCACCCTCACTTCACAGCTCGTCAAACGGGCAAATCGCACCCTCACCGAAATAGCTCGGTATATACAGCTCAATAAACAAATCGACGACACGGTAGAACTAATACTTATGGCCTCAGAAAAGTACAATCGTACAATACACTCGGTAAGAAATAAAATACCTATTGAGGTAATTCATTCAGCTCCCACCAATGAGGAGAGGGACATAAGTGAGAGACTCCAAGAGGCCCAAGGTAAGACCCTAGAGCATGCAAATACAAACGGCTGGGTAATAAACTAACACCCATATGTTCTGAGGAAACTGTAGAGGCAGACCTCGGGACGACGGTCCTTATTAAGGGAAGGGTGGTCCATAAGTACAACCTCCGTTAGACTCAATAGAATCTCTAAGAAACTTTCAGCATTTAAAATAATAAAAACTTTAACACTTTTTAGGTTAGGATTTCGGACAATACTTATAACGATCACCCTGACTTACGTGACCGCCACGACTAAATATACTGACTACTCACACACACGACACATACCCATAGTTGACGGAGATGTGGCGATTTGGGACAGATTCGGACACTTAGGACATACTACAAACGTGTCCTCCTACGAGGATTACGCGGACAGGACGAAACGCGTACTAGACGTATTCACTAAAGAACATATGACCAAATAACTTAACGCCGACCTCGGACGTCTAAACACATTGGGCTTAGGATTCACCATAGACAGGCCAGAAGCATAAATTTGCTAGGCCCCGCCCTAAAGGTGTTTGCAGGGACACCTGACTTCGACGATTGGCAACATTTTAGATTCAAGCAAGGACAGTTAACTGAAGCAGAAAACATACAGGTAGAAATTAATACAAAAATTCAGGAACGAATAAATTCAATCACGGACGCACTTAACTCTATCCACAAGACGGACGAAGCAGATACCGAACACCTATACGAGACTATACTGCCAGAAAACAGGATAATAATAACGTTAGCTAAAATAGACCAATTATCCTGAACAACGTCGACATCCGAGAAGTCATGAGTAAACATCTCGCAAACGTTAGCGAAGCTAGCATTTTAGAAGTATCAGTATTAAGCGTTTTCAAAATAATGACATTTTGAACTTCTTAATTAAGTTCCCAATCCCTCAACTAGTTTGTTAAAAAATCATTGTTTATCCCATACAAAGTAATAAAATAGTTTTAGATTTTGAAGATAGTAACATGGTCGCTGACTGCGGTACGCATACCTTCACCGTGGGGAGCTGCAGAAACGCAGCCAGCACTACCTTCTGCAAGAAGCTGTAATAAGTGTTGCAATATATGCAAAGTATTGACATTTTATATTTAATTAAAAACTCGAGCATGTCAGTGCTGTTTGGTATTTATATTCTGATTGACTTTATTCCAAGTTAAAGACATGTGCTTAGCTTATGGTTAATTCATGTTAACCGGGTGTACTCATACATATGGGCGCTCACTTTCGGAGCGGCTAAAGTGCAAGATCAGCGGTTGTCCATTGGTCAACGGTCTCACGCTGTCTTGGCCTGCTCAAGTGGCATCAAGTTAGTTATGTGCGCAACTCTGTATGTACCCAGCGGACCAACACGCGAGCCTTTAGCGAGAGTCTGCTCACAAATGAGTTCGTATGTAAGCAGAAAACGAGTGGGATACATTTTTATCGCAAAACACTCGCACCCGAGCGTTGCAGTGAGATGTTTGCGATAAAAATGCGGTTAGAGAAAATAGTGTGTTGTTTTTGTTTCAAATATTAATCGTGCTCGGAGAACATCGTCAAGAGAGAGAGAGCTAAAATGTTGTTTCCTACTCAGCCCGAAAAATATGTGTTTTTGGGGGTTGAAAAATTCTTTTGTTCTCTTTTCTATTCTCCGACGAAGCGAGCAGAGACGTGGTAAAGTGAACAGTGAAAATTGCATTTCTGTAGAGAGGTAAGTAATTAACAAGTGTTTATTAATAACTAAACTATTTCCTATTGCCCTGAAAGTGCTCCTTGCGCCAGATAATAACGGATGATGTTGCAAGACAATGATCCCGGCGTGGGACGGAATTAAAAAATGTGTTTTAGAGGCCTTCGAATTACATTGGCAATACAGAGTAAGCATTACTTTTATAACATGTATATGTGCAAATTAATATTATTTTGTTATTGTCTATAGATGGATTTACACATACACATTGTGATATCATTTGCGACAGTTTGGTCCGCTGGGTATGTATGCGCATGTGTATGTGCATACATATATACGATTATATTTATGCTATGCGCTTGAGTATGTTCTTCTTTCATATTTGTTTATACTTGCACTTGCAACATTATAAATGTGTAGATATTTAATGAATTTAATTATAATAAAATTGTTTGTTTGTTTTTCTTTTTTTTTTTTGTTTCATATAAAAATTGTAAAATGTAATAAAAATTGGTTAAAATTATATGAATTTAAGAAATGATTAAAAATATAAAAAGTTAAATGCTTAAAAAAATGCATTATAATAATGTGTTCTTTCTTGAAAAACATTTTTTTAAATGCTTAAAAATATGCAATTTAATTTTTTTTTTCTTTTGACTGATCAGGCCGCTGTATATATATATATATATATATATAATTTTGTATTTTAAAATGTATTTGTTTTAGTATATGGCTATACTAAAATGATTAATTAATTAAAATGTTTATTCTATCCTTGTGAACTGTTTGTTTCTTATTTTTATTGTTTGAGATTATAATGTTATCTCTTTCTCCTATTTCCGACACAGTATACGGACCTGTATATTTAAAATCTAATTTATGTCCCGATTCGATTTTTAATAAAACTTTATATCCTATTGATATATCTATGTTTCTTACTTTCTGATCATATATTTCCTTATTTTTTTTTATGTTCTTCGATCATTATTTTAGCTCTTTTACATATATTATATATTTTTTTACTTTCCTTTGCGTAATCATCTATATTAAAAATTGCTATCTATACTATTGAATTGTTTTGGTAACTTATTTGTCTTACCAATTACTAGCTCATATGGACAATAAGTATTGCCATAGAGGGGGTCGTTTTGAAACAGTAAACGAAATATTGAAGCCATACGTCCCAATCAGTTTTATCAACTGATATGTATGATCGTATGTATTCATTAAAAGTTCTATGAATTCTTTTGACTGTTCCAACTGTCTGGTGGTGGTGTGCGTTGGATATTATCTTTAATCTTTAAACATTTGCACAAATCACTAATTATTGAATTTTTGTATTCTGTTCCCATGTCTGTAATGAACGTCTTCATTGGACCGTACTTCAGAAAAAAAGATTCAAATATAGCTTTAGCGACAGTGTTTGCGCTTTTGTTTGCAATAGGTATGGCATCAAGATATTTTGTTAAGTCTCATATCAGTGTAACTGCATATTCATTGTCTTGCTCTGATTTTGGGAGTGGACCGATCGTGTCTTTTATTACTCTATTAAAAGCATTGATTGAAATTTCTGTAATTGTTAAAGGAGTTTTTGTGTGTGTTGTCACTTTTGATTTTTGACATTTTTGACACTTTCGTATGTACTCAGTAATATATCGAGTAATCGATAAAAATCGATATCGAAATCCGGTTTTTTGAGCAATTTCGGCAAATAATATGAGCTAGAGTCACCAAACTTGACATATAGCTCCTAGAATAGTATATATATATCAAGTATCTTTCATTTTATACCTATTGCCACCTCTCCGCTACCACCACAAAGCTATAAATCAAGTTAATTATCCAACTTGTATTGCCTATCAATTTAAGCCACAATTTATATGCAATTGACTTTTTGAGAATACACAAATATTCTATATTCTATTCTACAATAAGATGTACTGTCGAAAATTTCATTAAGATCAGTTAAGAAACACAAAAGTTATGTACGCACGTGTTAGCAGCATAGCTGCTGCGAAAATTACACATACACATACATATACACATACACACATTCATGAGTGTTTGCTTTGAATTCTATCAACAGCATTGCAATTGCGATTGTATCGTTTTCTGTGCTGCTATTTTAATTGATTTTTTTTCGCATTAAAGCTCAATTATTGGTGTGGCCCTTGAGTAGAGGCAGCGGTAAGTGGTGCGGTTAGTTGCGAGTTCGAACCAAGGGAACATTTTTTTATTTTTATTTTCATTTTTCTTTATGACTACTAAATCAAACGAGCGCGTAGCGCGAGCTGCATTTGGTGTTCGAAGAAGAGTGTTCAGGGTATCCCCTAGTCGGGAGCTCCCAAACCTGTTACTTGTTTTTACATAATCTTGTTATGTGACGAGAATAGTCGGCAACATTTCTTATGAAACGTCTATAATAATTGCAAAATGCAACGAATCTTCTAGCGCTGTCCGCATCATGTGGGACTGGGTACTTTTTCATGACGTCGTATTTTTTGTCGTCTGGCAAGATTCCTTTATCAGTGCATTAGTGTCCCATAAAAAATGAACATTCTTCAGGAAGTAACGTCAGGTTGTATTTCCTACATTTCTCAAAAACATCAGCTGAGATTTTAAGCATATGTTTTTCGGAACAACCTATAACTATTAGATCATCCATGTAAAGGAATGCTTGAGAAGGTTCAAGTCCAGAGAATGCAATAGTCATCATTCTCTGAAATGAATTTGGCGCTATTTTTAAACCGAAAAGTAATCGCGTAAAGCTATATAAGCCATTGCTCGTTGAAAATGACGTTATATTTCTTGAACTTTCTTCAAGTTAAATTTGGTGAAAACCTGACATTAGTTGATCTAAAATATCATCAATTCTAGGTACTGGAAATTTATCAGAAAACAGTTTTTTATTAATCTGACGATAGTCACTTACTAATCGCCATTTCTTATCTTCTGAGCCTGGAAGTGCTTTCTTTGGAACTAGTAAAAGTGGGCTATTGTATTCTGACACTGATGGTTCGACAATTTTGTCGGAGATTAATTTTCTTACTTGTTTTTGAATTTCTTCTACCTGGCTATGCGGGCTTCGATAATTTTTTATATAAATCGGTTCAGTATCCTTCAACCTCAATTTTTGTTTATAAAAATTATTTGTTGTTATAGATTCGGCTTCAAGTCCGAATACATCACTATATTTGGTGCATAGTTCTATTAATTGTGGTTTAAATTGTTTTGGAAAGTTTTTACTAATTGAGCTATTACTGATTTTTTTCCGTTTTCTGGAGTAGTTTGAACTACATCGTAGTTCGAAAGTGGATCAAAGTTTAGATTATTTATATTGATTAATTAGTCTTTATTGGTCGTATTTAATAATCGGACAAATGTATTTTGTTGTGTTGCCACTGTATTTGCAACGTATATTCCAGGTTGAATTTCCTGATTTGGGATTGATATACTATCTGCACTTGAAGTTAGTTTAATTTTTCGGACAACTTCTGATCTTGCTGTAAGAAGTATTGAATTGTTACCAGAACTGTATGTTATTGGAACATAAATTTGTACATTTATATTGTTTGGTCTAATTATAAACCAATTTTCGGACGGGTCTAGGTGTATTTTGCAATGAAGACCTTTAATGAAATCTATGCCTATTATTCCGTCACACGGTATAGCGAAACTTGCATCAACTATATGAAAATTGTGAGGAATTATATATTTGTCTGCTTGTAGCTCTATTGGAGCGAGGCCTTTGGATTTTATGATTCCTTGACCTATACCTTGAATGTATATAGTGTTATTTAATTGGATTTCATTAAAGTCATCGGAATCTTCTTTTAGAATTGAGAAATCTGCACCAGTATTTATTCAAAATATCAATTTCTTTCCTGAATCTACATTATATAATGAAACAAAAATATTGAGATTGAAGTTTATCCAATGAACTTTTTTTAATTCTGTGCATCTAAAGGGGATTGTTGGTTTCCCGAATTATTTTGGGCTACTCTAACATTGTTTCTGTTGTTATTGTTATTAAGATTATTTCCTCTAGATACTCCACGGCCTCTGCTATTATTATTATTACCACCGTGATTGTTATTACCAACGCGGTAGTAGCCACGGCCGTATGAGTTGTTATCATTTGGCCATTTACCCTCCCTCTGTAATTACCTCGACCGCGGTTAAGCCGCGCTGAGAGTATTTCTGGCAGAACAAGATACTGTTGGACTGCCTAATTTTGACACCACCTCATTCATGGTATGGAAAGTTCCAGCTTGCATGATAAGTTTTACCTTATCAATGGCTCAATTTTTAGTTGTCGCTTTGACTGCTTGCTGGGTTGAATAACTTATGGCTAACTCCCGAGTAAGGCCATCTGCTATATACGCACTTTCTAGGGCCTGCTCAACCTCTGATGTATATGGGTTGGCAGTTTTATTTCGTTGTTGTAAGTTCATTAGCTTTGCTGACAATACTTCAATAGTTTTACCGTTGACACTTGTTTTTAATCGTGATTGACTTCAGTATTGTAGTTTCATTTGCGATTAAATTTCTTGCAACACCTTTTAGCTTTGTTTTTATACCATTGCAGAGGGTATTATAATTTTGTCGTGAAATGTGTAACGCATAGAAGGAGGCATCTCCGACCCCATATGGTATATATATTCATGATCAGTATCAACAGCCAAGTCGATATAGCCATGTTCGTCTGTCCGGCTGTCCGTCTGTCTGTTTCTATGCGAACTAGACTCTCATTTTTAAAGCTATCTTTATGAAACATTGCAGAAGTGCCTCTTTCTGTTGCACGCAGTACATACGTCGGAACCAGATGGACCGGACCACTATATCATATAGCTGCCATAGGAACGATCGGTCGAAAAGTAGGTTCTTGTATTTTTGTTTATCAAGACATCTTGATCAAACTAGGCATTTATTAGTTTTGCTCCTCATATATATGCAAATTCCTTTCAACATCGGACCACTCTGTGATATAGCTGCCATAGGAACGATCGGTTAAAAATTAAGTTGTTGTATGGAAAATTGTTTTGTTTTTCAAGATATCTTGACCAAACTCGGCATTTATTAGTTTTACTACTCTCGTCATATATAAGCAAAATCCTGTCAACATCGGACTACTATATCATATAGCTGCCATAGGAACGATCGGTCGAAAATTAAGTTGTTGTAAGGAAAATATTTTTGTTTTAAAATATATGAAGATGCGAAGATATGAAGATATGACCAAACTCGGCATTTATTAGTTTTACTATGCTCCTTCCATTTATGCAAAATCTTATTGACATCGGACTACTATATCATATAGCTGCCATAGGAACGATCGGTCGAAAATTAAGTTGTTGTATGGAAAACTTTTTTGTTTTTCAAGATATCTTAACCATACCCGTGCTTCTTAAATACGGGCAAAACACCATGAGCATTATGAAAAGGATGGGTCTGCAAGGGTATTAAATATTCGGCGTGCCGAAGATAGCCATTATTTCTCGTTATAAATGAAGCAGCTAATTGTACGTGTTCGCCTTTAATTGAGTCTATTACATGTAGAGCATCTACAAAACTTGTTAAGTTTTCAGCTTTACCATCGAAAGCTATTCGGCGTGCCGAAGATAGCCATTATTTCTCGTTATAATTGAAACAGCTAATTGTACGTGTTCGCCTTTAATTGAGTCTATTACATGTAGAGCATCTACAAAACTTGTTAAGTTTTCAGCTTTACCATCGAAAGCTGGTATAAGCTTGGATGCGGTATTGATAAAATCATTGTTAGTTTGTGCCTTTGTGTTAGTTTTATTTTCTACGGATTCTGCGTCGGATTCTGACCAATTGTCTCCTGCTAATTCGGGTAATGTTATTACCGCAGGAATGGTTAGATAGTCTAAATCTTTTTCTTTTATATCAGTATCAAAGTTGCTTTCTACTCGTATTCCTCCGTAAGATATAATTCTTCTTCTTCGTCTGTCGACTCTAGTTTTTCACTAGTTTCGATCGTCAAAGGGGTGTTCAAAATTGTCGGTATCGATATTTCCAAATTATACCTCCTCTTGACTGATACTAAATTTGATCGAAATCTGTTCACTAATTTAGATATATATGACTAATGTGATTGATTTAGTCTTTCTCATTATTGTTTGTTGTGTTGTGTTTGTTAATTGTTTCAGTCGGAATAGACCTATTTTAACCTATACATTTGTAAGATTTGTCAAATTTGCTTTTGATTTCAATAAAATTGTCACGGAGTTCATTCCATTCCATAATAGGAATTTATTTGCTGAATAATTTTATTCATTATATTATTTGTTTAGTTTGTAATTTTCATACCCTGAACCCATTGAAAATGGGGGAAAAGGGTATAATGTATTTCTGCAAATGTGTGTAACAGGCAGAAGGAAGCATCTCCGAAACCATAAAGTATCTATATTCTTGATCAGCATCAACAGCCGAGTCGATCTAGCCATGTCCGTCTGTCTGTCCGTCCGTCCGTCCGTCTGTCCGTCCATCCGTCCGTTCGTATGTATGAACGCAAGGATCTCAGAACCTATAAGAGCTAGAGACTTGAAATTTTAGCTGTAGGTCCTCCTAGTCCCCGCGCAGATCGAGTTTGTTTCCGATATTCGATAACTTGCCCCGTTTCTATGAAATCGATAAAAATCGAAATCGAATTTGAGCAATTTTGGTAAATAATGAGAGCTAGAGTCACCAAACTTGACATGTAGCTTCTAGAATAGTATATATATATCAAATATCCTTCATTTTATACCTATCACCACCTCCCCGCTACAACCTAAAAGCTATAAATCAAGTGAAAACATCAATTTATGCTGCCCACCAATATAAGCCACAATTTAAATGCAATTGTCATTTTGAGAATATACGAATATTTTATAGTACAAGAACTGCTGAAAACTTCATTAAGATCGGCTAAGAAACACAAAAGTTATGTGTTTCGGTTGACCACGTGTTGCAAGAATTTGTGTATTCATGTACACGCACACATTCATGCGCATCTCCATTGAATTCTATCAACAGCATTAGAATTGCGATTGTATTGTTTTCTGTGTTGCTATTTTAATTCGTTTTTTATCATCTAGACTCAATATTTGGTGTAGCTGTTGGGTAGAAGCGGCGGCAAGTAGTCCAGTCTGTTGCGGGTTCGAAACCTACCGGGGAAATTGGTTTTTGTATCCACTTAACCCATTTTGGGTATGTTTGCTGAATTTACTGAGAATCGTATGCCACATATATGGCTTATTTCGAGTTACAATATCTGTTTTACTTATTTTATTATCCTCATAAATAAGATAATTATTGTTTTTACAGATTCCTACCTATTGCTTCGCATAGCTTTACAGGCTATGCTTCTAATTGGGAAGAAATGATTCCGCTCAATTTTACAAAAATAGTTAAAATTATATGTTTATAAAGTAATAAGTGTTGCAGCTAAGTATATATGGAGTAAGTGTCCGCTGCCATGTAATAAGTGTCCGCTGCCATGTAGTAAGTGTCCTCTGCATCAGCTGGGCTTCCCCGAATGTGGCAGGCTGATGCTCCCTCGATGACGCAAGTGGCGGTGTTCCCCTCGCGCTTTTTGATTAGCTGCTGCTGATGTCCTGGGTCTATGGGCTCAGGCGGGGCCGGTGCCGGTCATCGCATAGGTCGTAGTTATAATGCATGCTGATTTGCACGCTCCACCGTAGAGCGGTCCAGGGCAGTCGCTTGGGCAGACGTCAGGCCTCTTTGGCAGTTGCTTTGGGGATGGAGGTTTTGTTACTACTTGTTACTTAGCGCACAACAACTTGTATCTCGAACCGCCGCTACATGCAGCACACGCACGGGACACCTGGATCCATGGACTACGTATCCTCCAACGGGGACAACCATTTAATCTGCGGAACCTATCTTCTGACTTTCACAGATTACATCTCTCTGAACGGAAGTCGGGTCATCAACCACTAAGGCGTCTTTCAGAAAATCCCAGTTGTATCGGCAATGTCACAGATCAACGTGACAGCACACCGCGAAAGACCCAGCCTACCGTTCCTGCATGAGCTGAGCATCGGGAACCTACAGCACATTAGCAACTTGAAAGACGAACTACTATAAAAATCCATCATGAGAAGTTGTGCCATAGTGGTCATCTTTCTTGCTTGTTGCGTAGTCATCTGGTTAACCTTGCATCGTCTGAAACGGACACGTCGGTCCACACCTGATAACACCCAGGAACCTGAAGCTCTTCCAAGGAGCACCGAGGACGGCCCTCATTTATCCGTGGGAGTTCGTTGTTGCTGAGTTCGCCGCGGTACCGGATGCCCATGGTGCAACGGTCATCAAATTCTGGCTGTTTAACGGGCAACGGTACCCGATACCCTCGCAGTCGCGCGCTGTGTGACCAGCGATGGACGCTCACGAGGCACTGACTCAGCGAGCTGCCGGCAGTTCTGCCGGCAATCTAGAGCTTCGAGGGATAGGCTAAGATATGTTATAGTTCAGTTTTAATAAGTGAGCTCCAGCTCCCTTACGGGTCTGTCAATAAATCATTTATAATCTACCAACCCGTTTCGGTTATTTTATATATGTACATATGGAGCTTTATATATATATATTACATACTAGCGGGTATAACCCGGCCTTGCCCGTGGCATGTTTTTTTTTTTTTTATTATGAAAATCTTTATTATATTAACAGATAATATGAGTTTTTAAACATGTACATGCTTCAAAATTTGCATTTAACAATGTTTGTTTCTTAGTTTATTTTCTCCTGCTCTACATAAGGTTAAGCCTAAGCTGTCTTCTTAAGTTGTTTTTATTTCACAAATTAGGGCTATGTCGATCTTGCTGTCTGTGATGAAATTACATAGCTCTAGCATTTTGCCAGTCAGACCCCTGGCGTTCCACACTAGTGTTTTGAGCTTCATTTTTGGTTGGCCGAGATAAGTAGAGCCATTATTTGGCTCTGCATCTCAAATAGTTTATTTTGCTGCTCGAAGAATTTATTAAAGTTTTCTTGCATCACTTTAATCATTTGCTCAAATTTCGTCTCATGAGCCGCTTCGTTCTCCCACTGGGAAAAGGTGAAAGGCGATTGAGCTTGATTATTTTGCGGCTGTTGTCGCAAATGTACTCGCTGGGTTGTGTGCCCTTGGTGTTGTTGTTGGTAGTTATGTGTATCACTATTAAAATGATTGGTAGCATTAAGTGGAGCCTGCCTTTTGGGACCTCTGTTTGCATGACTACGTGCCATGTCTGCATAGGAGATTCCAGTTGCTTTTACGTAAGGGGATGGCGCCAAAGCAGTATATGTGCTCGAAGGTCCTGCACTCTTTGTAGGTTTTTTCTTAGGCTGTGTTCGTTGTAAATATTGTTTGAATTTTTCGCAGCCCTTGAAGTTGGCCGGATGAACACCCCCACACAGGGCACAAGTGGCTGGAGTATTTTTTGGACGTGTGCAATCGGACGTTTTATGTTCTTCGCCACAGACGACGCAAATGTATTCTCGATGGCAATATTTGGATGTGTGACCGTAATCCTGGCAGCGATGGCATTGAGTTATTTCGGAAGATTTCCTTGCGACCTCGATGTTTACTCTCTGTCTGCAGAAAAGTTTGGACCCAAGAACATTTTTGTTATTTTCTTTGGGGACTAGACTTATGAAAAACATGTTCATAGGATTGCCTGTCTTCCTTGATTTGGGGTTGTAGATGTTTAAAGCTTGATGGCCCAATTTTTTTAGTTGGTCCTCAATCTGTGTCTTAGATGTGCAGGGGGATAGTCCTAGAATAACCACCTTATAAGGCTTGTCCTCTTTTAATTGGTACGAATGAAACTCAATTTTATATGCGTTTAGCTGACGGACAGTTGCTCGATAGTTTTCAGAATCTTTGGCGTAAATTCTTGTTATTCCTCCCATCGAGGATTTGACTTCAATGTTGTCCAAATCGCAAGCTTCTTCTATACAGATTAAAAGCTCTTGAAGATTGACTACGTCCTGAATGACAATAGGTGGCGGCTTCGAGGTTTTTTTGGCTGTGTGTCCAGGAGTGTTATTGTTAGACTGTGATCCGGCAGTTAACCGTGCGCGGGCAGCAGCGGCACTGGTACTGGGAAGCTCACTTTCGAGGATATGGTTTTGAGGTGGAACAAGACCAGGATATAACTCATCTAGATCCATATCAGGAGTTTCATCTTCTGCTAGAATGGCGAATGGGTTACCTTCTAAAGGATTATTGTCGATTAGTGCCGAGTTGTTGGCGGCGGTAGCATTGGTGGCATTGATGGTGTTATTATTGTTTGTAGCTGTTTTTTTTATGTTTAAAGCTGGAGAGTTGGGCAGCTTGCGTTTTTTTTGCTGTATTAGCAAGTGGCGCGGTGACGGATTGGTCGGTTGTTCATTAATAGAGCCGTTATCAGCAGTGGGCTGATCCGCATTGCCCTCTGGCAATTGGGGAAAATTATTATTATGGTTAGTCATAAAGTTTGCAAATTCGCGATTTGAATCAGTCATTTTAAATATGCTTGAAGTAAGTTTTTTGTGATTGCGATTGTTTTCCATTTAAAATTTGCTTCGAAAATTCCTCGGGCCTTTTCTGCAGAATTTCGCAGAGCGGGCCCACGTATTTTGTTTGTATACGCACAACGAAATTAACTTTTTTGTAGTAGAAAGACCGACACAAAAGAGAGATTCCAATGTCTGGCGCCGTTTCTCCGCGCGAAACTTGCTGGCGAGCAATAGAATAACGGTGAAATTTAAAGAGAAAAAACAACGTTTTTTGTGCGCGGCGATCGAACAGAGCTGCACGTCTGCACGCTTTGAAAGCTAGATCGCGAATGTCGTGGCATGTATGTTATAAAATCAATGTTTTCAAAAAGCTTTGAAAATGATTTTGAAACTGATTTTGCGAAAAATGTGAAACACGTCTCAAATGATTTTTTTATATATCTTTGGAAATAAATTTGAACACAAAACGTCATCCACAAAATCTTCGACCCCCATTTGCACCAAGGAGGGATGGATTTTTCAAAAAGTTTGAAACACCCCTCAAATGAATTTGAACATAGATCTTTGAAAATGAGTTTGGGGCCGATCGGATGGTAAACAAAAAACTTTCATACAACCGTTTTCCGCCAATTTACTACTGTTGCGGGTGGACTTTCCCAATTCGCTGAAATACGTATTCATTAAGTTCTTATGGAGAGCTTTGAAAATAAGCTTAAAGCAAATCGGACACAACTTAAAACTTCGCACAAAAAATCTTTGAGTCGCATTCCACGCGAAAAAGTTTGGATTCTGCGAAAAGTGTGAAACACGTCTCAAATGATTTTTCTTATAGATCTTTGGAAACGAATTTGAGGGCGAAACGTCACCCACCAAATCTTTAACCTCCATTTCCACCAAGGAGGAACGGATTTTTCGAAAAGTGTGAAACACCCCTCAAATAAATTTGAACAAAGATCTTTGAAAATAATTTTGAGGCCGATCGGATGGTAAACAAAAAACTTTCATACAACCGTTTTCCGCAAATTTACTACTGTTGCGGGTGGAATTTCCCAATTCGCTGAAATACGTATTCATTAAGTTCTTATGGAGAGCTTTGAAAATAAGCTTAAAGCAAATCGGACACAACTTAAAACTTCGCACAAAAAATCTTTGAGTCGCATTCCACCCGAAAAAGTTTGGATTCTGCGAAAAGTGTGAAACACGTCTCAAACGATTTTTCTTATAGATCTTTGGAAACGAATTTGAGGGCGAAACGTCACCCACCAAATCTTTAACCTCCATTTCCACCAAGGAGGAACGGATTTTTCGAAAAGTGTGAAACACCCCTCAAATAAATTTGAACAAAGATCTTTGAAAATAAGTTTGAGGCCGATCGGATCGTTAACAAAAAACTTTCATACAACCGTTTTCCGCCAATTTACCACTCTTGCGGGTGGAATTTCCCAAATCGCTGGAATACGTATTTATTAAGTTCTTATGTAGAGCTTTGAAAATAAGTTTGAAGCAAATCGGACACAACTTAAAACTTCGCCCAAAAAATCTTTGAATCGCATTCCCCCCGAAGAAGTTTGAATTCTACGAAAAGTGAAAAACACGTCTCAAATGAATTTTCATATAGATACTTGGAAATAAATTTGAGGGCGAAACGTCACCCACCAAATTTTTGACCCCCATTTCCACCAAGGAGGGATGCATTTTCCAAAAAGTACGAAACACCCCTCAAATGAATTTGAACAAAGACCTTTGAAAATAAATTTGAGGCCAATCGGATGGTAAACAAAAAAGTTTCATACAAACGTTTTTCGCGATTTTTCCACACTTGCGGGTGGAATTTCCCGAAACCCCGTCTTAACGTGCGCTTATATCACATAAGGTAACTACAGTGAAAATTTCAGCTTCCTAGCTCTTACGGTTTGGGCTGTGCGTTGATCACCAGTCAGTCAGCCAGTCAGTCAGTCAGTCAGTCAGTCAGTCAGTCAGGACAAACAGTTTTATATATAGAGATATTCAATTGTCTAGGCATTTATTGTCAGACTTCACAAAAAATTGGTGAACTAAATTTAGTAACGAACATAATATTACAAAATTCGAATTTAAAATGAATATTTTAATAAAATGGGTTTTGACTTAGAGCGCATTTGTTGTAATCCACCATCTAGGTAAGTATAAACGATTGGTTTTTATACTCTTAAAGTATTTACGATCCCATATATTTTATCTTATTTTGTATGCAGTTCATCTAGTACAGATAATATTTTTTGCAACGAAAACTACAACAAATGCAGTCCATGCTGTTGTTATGGCTGCTGTAGGAAATCCTTTTTGAATGACCATACCTATTCAATACTTAAGCGGGTTTGCCATAAGATAATCAAAAGTTACAATCGGCAGCAATGCCGTGAGAAGTATACAATATTCAACGGAGGTAACAGCATAAATAGCCGATGGTCAGAGAGGCAAAAAGGTAAGTGCTGATAAACAAAAAAATACAAATTAATAAAAAAAGCGATAAAGGTGAAGAACTCGACTGCTCAAACAATATATACAAAAGAAAAGATCAAGGGGAGAGAGAGGTCGGAGAAAAAATTAAAAAGGCAAAAGATCGTGGCGAAAATGAAAAAGATGATTATACAAAGGTGGGAAAAGGACGTGGAGATACACGCGACAAAAAAGATGCCGATGAAAGCGATTCCTTAAAAAAATTAAAAAAGCGAGGGAATGGTCGAAAAGAGGCCAAAGCTGTCGATAATACGCTCGGTATGAAAGAGGCTAATCTAGGCGCGTCTTTGAAAAAATCAAAGCACGGTAAGAAAGATGCGGATCCGGGCACAGGTGAAAGAGATGATAAAAGAGGACGCGAAAAGAAAATTGGTAGTGATTTAAAAAATGTAAGGCCATCAAATAGCAATCCCGAAAAAGAAAATGGTAAAAACGGCAAAGAAAAAAAAGGAAAGCAAACACCAGTAAAAGAAACTGACTTAAACGCAAAACCTGAAATAGAGAAAAAAGGCAAAAATATAAATCTTTCTAAAAATGAGAATACAAATATAGATGCGAAGGCTCCCGGTGGCGGAAGTTCAATTGAAAAAAAACATAGAAAATCTCATAGAGACACCTCCGATGTACATGAAAAAGACAGACGGGAGCCTGACAATGACCAAAAATATAAATTGAGTCGAAAGGGTGATAGAAGCATAGGCGAAAATGAATATATCCGTAGCTCAAGAAGATCGGGTCAAAATAAAAGAAATCGAACATTAGGTCGTTCAATATCTAGAGAAAATAGTAGATCAAGGTTACGGAAAGGTATCAAAGGATCGAAATTCATACAGGACAACAGGAGATCGAGCAAAAATGATTTTTACTCTCGGAGACCCAGTCGCGGTGATGAAGTTCGGGCCTGTGATATCCTTCGTGTTCACTTGGAGAAACGCGACCTTTCAAGATGGTACTCACTCTTTATTCCGAAAATCGCAATTAATTATTTACTAAATATCTTTCTTTTAGCATTCCAAATAAATGCCAAGTTTGTCGAGTGTGTATTCATAGTTGTATGCCGTGCCCACGAGCTGTCTGTTGAACACAAGATGACAAATGGTTATAACTATTCTTTGCGTCTAGCTGCTGCAATAACATTTGGCAGTATTCTACGGACTCACCTGGAAAAAACTTTTTATAATGGTATGCCTTTTTTATTCCTTTTATCAATTTTAGCCATTCTTAGAACTTCCTTATATTATCTTAAGCAGGATATTATAATTTTGTTTTAAAGTGTGTTTCTCACAAAGTAGACATCTCCAACAACTAAGTTGATTAACCCATGTCCGCTTGTCTGTGCAACCCATTATGTGTTAAGAGGTTTCAAGTCTATCACAAATTTCGGAATAATTAAACATGGCCATATGTTGAATAGTTTAAATAAAATATTATATTTTGTACATATATGTATATTAATTACTAGTCATCAAGACTTACTCAACGCTTTAATTTTCAGAAATCATAAAAAAATATGTCAACGAGTAAACGAGTTTCAAGAACATTTTGGGCTGAATATGGTGTTTTGACTTAAATATTTTAGAATGACTAAGCTTTTGAAATATATAAAAAAAAAATACTGGTTGGTTGTTGGAAATGCAGAAATCAGTTTATGATAGGGTCGGGTGATTACTAAGCTTGGGCGTTGGAACTCGCGGGATCACAGATACTTTGTGATAAGCTTACGCTTGGCGCTGGTCTTGGTGTGAAGGTTGCGGTGTGGGTGTGAGTCTATGTTGGTGGTTGGTGGTTGGTGGGCACTTGTGAATCAGTTGGCGCTAGACACTTTGTATGGCTGGATTGGCGATTAATTACATAAAGAAAAACTGATAACTGAAAATTTGTTAATGGTTTAATGTTAATCATTTTTAAAAGATACTATAATGTGTAAAAACACTAACTTTTTTTGTTAAAAAACAAGAAAAAAAAAATATAAAACAATACTGAGCTTAAAAAATAAATTCAATATGTTCTTGTTAGTTTAATAATGTATTTTTGTTGGATATTTTCGTAGGCCCGGTCTCATTGCTTATCTTCAAATTCCTTTCATTATCAGTTTGCAGATTTTTCGGAGTTCGATGATTGTCATTAAAAATGCTCTTGCTAACGTTTGTTACATTTTGAGCAGTTTTCGCCAAGCTTTCTTTGAAAATGTGTATTCTTAAGGGATATCGATAGCCGTTATTATTACATTTCTAATAAATCATTTTAACAAAATTAGCTGGCCATAAGCATCAGTATTTTGAATAACATATTTTATAATTTTTCGCGCTTGCTTATGTAGCTCGCTAATAATATTTTACTTTTGTTATATAAGTATGTCACAGATTCACTTTAGTCTTTTAATAATGGAAATTTGATTTTTTTTAGCATCGTTATTTTAAAATGAAATTACAAGTATAAATGACATGTCGACTAATTTCGATTCAATATTCTGAATAAATTTCTCATGAACATCGCTCAAAAATGTATTGAGCTTTTTTATTTATCATTTCATATTTAACAATATAAGTTTTTATTATTTACTTTATTTTTATTTCAATATAATGTAGTCTCTCAGCTTAAAAGCTTTTGTCTAGAAACTTTGCATAGGTCAGTCCAGTCATTATGTTGCAGGAAGTACATATGTCGGATCGGACCGCTATATTATATAGCAGCCATAGGAACAATCGATTGTAAATCAAGTTCTTGTGTGAGACACTATTCTGTTTATCAATTTATCTTGGGCGACATTTATTATTTACACTATGCTGCTTATATATGACCCAAATCTTGTCAAAATCTTGCTTCTATATAATATAGTAACATTTCCGACCTCATAAAGTAAATACATATATATATATATATATTCTTGATCAGCATCAATGGCCGAGTCGATCTAGCTATGTCAGTCCATGTCCGTCCGTCCGTTTGTCCCTCCATATGTACGCGATTCCATAAGAGCTAGGGATTTGAAATTGACATGGAGCTTCTTTAATAGTATACACAGATGAAGTATTTTCAATTTATAGAGGTCCAATAGCTAAAAATCAAAAAAATAAATCAATTGGTACTACCTACATACATATTTAAGTCACAACTTTAAAGTAATTTGAGAATATTAGAATATTCTATAGCATAAGATCTACTGCACAAAATTTTATCAAGATCGATTAAAAAACTGTGAAGTTATTAAGGAAAAGTGTGGTTATATTGGCAAGCCACAACAGAACTGCAATAGCGATTTAAATTAAATGAATACAAGTTCCTAGCGGTTTTTAAAATTTCCCCCGCAACTATGTGAACTTGACAGACAATTCGTTACTTTTGTCAATCATCGGTTTCAGTCTCATTCTTAAAGGTCATTGTGAAAACTTATTTATTCACTCTAATGAAAAATACGGTTCAAATGTTTAATAAACGAAAAATTTTTGCCACAAGAATACGATGGAAAGAAGACATTGATTCCAACTTATAGTTCGTTATTTAGTGGACTTCAAACACATTTTTAAATAGACATGGAGTTAAAAATATAATTAAAATGTTTCACGGGCGCGAACTGGATGAAAAAGATAGATTTAAAATTTTAAGCACAAAACTTGCCACAGGCAAGATGCATTTGGCATTGATAGGAGAAGATTCAGGGTATCCCCTAGTCGCGCACTCCCGCCTGGTGTACTCTTAGTTGTTTGTGCCATCTTTCTCTCCCAAAATAAACAGAATGTCCGAAAAAGACTAACGACTTAATAACATCGAATGTTCTAGATTTCTTATGTGAGTGTGCATGCAATATTCTCTTTGCTTCGTTTGTCGCTATTCGCTCCTTGTAATTGTGCTATAGATCTTAAGATTTCAAGGCAGAAGCATCTCTGTTGAGAATTGATTTAATTTTAACTATTTAATCTTAATTTAATTTTTGTGTGCTTAAAGTTGTTCCGTAGTGCAAGTGAGGTAGCACCACTTACTATAAAATGCATAGATATGTCAAACAGCAGAATAATCGAAACACGATAAATCGCAACGAGTGAGCCCCATGGGTGCCTGCGACCATTTTAGTGTGTCCAGATAGAGTAAGCCTGCTGAGAGTGCCAGCCGAACGCCGGCCTCGAAAGCCGAACGTTCAGTATCATAGAGTAATAAATATACAGAGAAGGCTTTTGGATCAAAAGCTCTTTTTAAAAAAATGAGAAGCAAGATTGCAAGGTTGCAAACACAAATTGCAAACACAACACACGGCTGTCTGCAGCTACTTTTGCCGATGCCCAAAATTCAATGACAACTTCAGAACATTTTTAATAAGAACCAACAACAAAAGGAATCAAAAAAAAGCGACTCGACAATAAAATTCTGTCCTTGCCATCCCTATTTGGTTCGAGGCTACAGCCTATGATCTAAGCTTCTACACTCTTCTCACTCATTGTTGTGGTTTCTAAGCACTGCTATGCCTATAATTCGCAAAGTCCCAAAGTCAATTTTCGAAATTACATCTTATTGTCCCATAAAATATTTGTATATTCTAAAATGTCTATTGCATTCAAATTGTGGCTTATATTGTGGGCAGCATCAATTGGTTTATTTACTTGATTTATAGCTTTATTGTGGCAGCGGGGAGGTGGCGATAGCTATAAAATGAAAGATACTTGATATATATGTACTATTCTAGAAGCTACATGTCAAGTTTGGTGATTCTTGCTCATATTATTTACCGAAATTGCCTAATACACAGGATTTCGATATCGATTTTTATCGATTACTTGGAAACGGGGCAATTTATCGAATATCGGAAACAACCTCGATCTGCGCGGGGACTAGGAGGACCTTCAGCTCAAATTTCAAGTCCCTAGCTCTTATTGGTTCTGATATCCTTGCGTTCATACATACGCACGGACGGACAGACGGACGGACAGACAGACGGACATGGCTAGATGGACTCGGCTATTGATGCAAATAAGTGAATCTCGTAAATACTGAGTTTGAAAAAAATAACTTAATTTTTGACCGATAGTTCTTTTTTGGCAGCTTTATGATATAGTAGTCCGATGTTGATTGGATTGTATATATCCTTCCTATGACAGCTATATGATACAGTGATCCGACCCGGCCTGCTTTGACATATGTACGAAGTGAACGTTTTAAAACAGAGAGACTTGTTTGCCTCTACACGTAACACATTTCGTGTCAAAATGTGCAAAACATGGATTATATCGATAATGCCTCGCAGTTTTGTCAAATCTTTATGAAATTTGCAAGGCTTAAATATGGCATCCAAACGAGATTTTAAAAAATAAAAAATTTGAGGATATATTGTATGGTATAAGAGATGGTATATATATTGCAAGCATTTAGCATTTGTAGTTTTGGAGATTAACGGTTCAGACCTACGGTCATGGATAGATCGACTCAGCTCGTCGTCATGATCGACAATATATACCCTTAATAAAGTCGGAGAAGCTTCTTTTGCTTGTTATACCGGTTTTTTAATAGGTTCAGGGTATAAACAAGGGTTATATGGATTTTATTGATTTTTCAGAAATGATGCGCAAAAACGATTTAATCTCTATTTATAAAACTGTTTGTCCTGACTGACTTATTGGTGATCAACGCACAGCCCGAACCGTAATAGCTAGGAAGCTTAAATTTGCATGGTAGTTACCTTATGTGATGAAGGTGCACGTTAAGACGGGGTTTCGGGAAATTCCACCCGCAAGTGTGGAAAAATCGCGAAAAACGTTTGTATGAAACTTTTTTTGTTTACCATCCGATCGGCCTCAAACTCATTTTCAAAGATCTTTGTTCAAATTCATTTGAGGGGTGTTCCACGCTTTTCGAAAAATCCATTCCTCTTTGGTGGAAATGGGGGTCAAAGATTTGGTGGGTGACGTTTCGCCCTCAAATTCATTTCCAAAGATCTATATGAACAATTATTTGAGATGTGTTTAACACCTTTCGCAGAATCCAAATTTCTTCGGTGGAAAGTGCATTTCAAAGATTTTTTGGGTGAAATTTTAAGTTTTGTCCGACTTGCTTCAAACTTATTTTCAAAGCCTACATAAGAGTATAATGAATACGTGTTTCAGCGATATTGGAAATTCCACCCGCAACAGTGGTAAATTGGCGGAAAACGCTTGTATGAAAGTTGTTTACCGTCCGATCGGTTTCAAAATCATTTTCAATGCTTTTTGAGTACATTTATTTTATAACATACGTGCCACGTGCAAGGCCGGCTTATACCCGCTAGTATAAACATATAAGTCTTTTTCCGCTATATACATTTGCAGAAAACCATTAAATTTTTTTTAATGAATACATCTTTCAGCGGTTTTGCAAAAATCTCCCTTTGACCTATATAACTAAGTTGTTTTTAAAGATCTAGTTAAAAGAAGAACTTAACACGTTTCGTAAACGGGCGGAAAACTGTGGACTTTAACTATTTTCTTTTCTACATACATACATTTTAATTTAAAAAGCGATTTTAGTGAGATATAGGGTCGGAAAATATGTGAAAAAGTGTAATGTAAAGCTCTTTTACGTTTTATAATAGGAATATTTTCAATGACTTTGAATAATTATTTAAAGACTTGCTTCACACTAAAACCACGAAAAAAGCACTATTTGGTTGGTGTGATAGGGGTATAAGGTAGGACTGCAAAATTAAAAATTTGTCATTTACAAAAAATTTGAAGAAAAAAAAATATATTACCAAAGTCCTTGGCATCGGCAAGGCCGCGTAATATCTGCTAATAATACCGACACAAAGCTTTAAATAAGTATATAAACATTGTTTAAGGTTACTTTTTTATTTATTTCTGGACACTGATTAAGGTTAATGTCATGAATATGTCGTTTTTCACTTTGTTGTTATTTATATGTTTGTGTATGGATATACTAAGTAATTATGCATCTTATTACCTTGACTAAATATATATTTGTGTCTAAAAGTATATTAAAACAATAAGTACTCGAATAGCAAATACTCTATTAGATTACGTACATACATACAGTATATGTTTCATATATATGTATGTATACGCGCTTAAACAGCAATAGCTACTAACCGCTAATAATTATATTAACTGCGCACTTAATGTAGTGGCCGTGCTTTTTCTTTCCTTAGCTCCACACAGAGCTACATTTAAAAACAATCTAGATTCCTTCTAAGAAACACAAAAATAAAAAATCCCGTTTGATTTAAGGTATCTTCTCCCTTTCAGCGTACATAAATCATGAGTAAAGCAAAGTAACTTGCTGCATATCTTTTTATACCCTGAACCCATTGAAAATGGGTAAAAAGGCTAAATGTTTTTGTGCAAATGTATGTAACAGGCAGAAGAAAGCATCTCCGACCCCATAAAGTATATATATTCTTGCTCAGCATCAACAGCCGAGTCGATCTAGCCATGTCAGTCTGTCTGTCCGTCCGTTCGTCCGTATGTATGAACGCAAGGATCTCAGAACCTATAAGAGATACAGACTTGCAATTTTAGCTGTAGCTCCATGCGCAGTACGAGTTTGTTTCCGATATTCGATAACTTACTCCGTTTCCAAGTAATCGATAAAAATCGATATCGAAATCCTGTTTTAATAGCAATTTTGGTAAATGATAAGAGCTAGAGTCACCAAACTTGACATGTAGCTTCTAGAATAGTATATATATATATCAAGTATCTTTCATTTTATACCACCTCCCCGCTACCACTACAAAGCTATAAATCAAGTTAAAAATCCAACTTGAATTGCCCACCAATTTAAGCCACAATTTTAATGCAATGGATTTTTTGAGAATACACAAGTATTCAAGTATTTTTTCTCATTAAGATTGAATTCTTGGTGTGGCTGTTGAGGGACGACGTTTGCAAATAGTGTGGTCTGTCACGAGATTGAGACCTATCGAGGAAACAGTTTTTTTTTTAAATGTATTTTTATTACTGCTAAAGTAAACAAGCGCGTAGCGCGATCTAAATTTTGTTTTGGTAGAAGAGGGTTCAGGGTACTCCCTAGTCGCGAGCTCCCGACTAGAGCCTCTTACTTATTTATATTTTTTTTATCCAAAATGGTTTCATATGTGTTCTGTTTTTTTCTACGTTTTACTTGGTTGTTTAATATTGTAATATACGTTCATAGAAAATGTGTGTATGCAACAATATATATTTATTTATTTATGTATATTCATATGAATACCTTTGCGTGTGCAAAACGAAAAATTTAACGACTTTACATACATACATATTATAAAAGAAATCGCACGCTCTTCATTGACATGAGAGATTTAAATTTTTGTTATTCCAAAAATAAATTTATTAAAACCAATGAAAGAGAGCAAGAAAGAGCGAAAGCTTTTCAGATTTTTGTAATTCAAAAATTATAAGAAACCATTCTATCCAGCTCTCTAACAGAACAACTCGAACGGGCATCAAGTTAAGAACACGAAAGTCGAGATACTTGAATCGATAATAACGAATAAGTGATTCTTACTGATACATTTTAATCATATTTGAAAACTAAATATTTAAAATGGTTTACGAAAGTGGATTTACAACTCGTAGAACTTACAGCTCCAGACCGGTGACTACGTCGTATGCCGTAACGGTAAGTTTTATATTTTAAAGCAACACCAATGAGATAGAACATATTGGCTTCGCCAACAAAAGTAATGAGGTTTTCATTCCATAAAATCTGTTAAATCGAATTGTTTGAGACCTGTGCAATATGTACAATTTTTCATGCATGCATATACATAGAAAACCGATGCAGCAGATAAGTTTAACACTTTATGAAATGAACTTCATCACGTATCACGTTAGCTACACTCCAATGAATATGTGAAGTACTTTTTTTTATCGCTTCTATCCTAATTGCTGTATTCCGCAATTTCATTTGAGTAAAGTTCAATCAGTTAAAGAAATTGAAACACGTTTGAGCACAGAAATAACTTATAATATAGTTTAATAAATACATATGAATATCGTATTAGGATTTAAAAGCACAAATGCATACATATGTATTTGCTCATATACATGCACATGTAAAAAATTAAGCTTACAAAGGTACATATATTTTGTATTTGTGTTTGGACACTGGAATTTTATACTCTTTTGATTTTTTTTATGTCAGACAACATACCCTATTTAGGCAATTTCAATAGGTTCTGAGTATAAAAATATGTTCAAAGTATTTTCATTTATATATAAAGCTAACAAATATGTATGTATATTTTTATATATATATACATGTATATATCTAACTAAGTGGTCTATATTATGGCTGACTTTCTCTGTTTTTGCGTATAGATATAGGCAAACGCCCGACCCACTTACAAACTGACTATGAACAAGTGCATACATATGTACTATATATATATTACATGCATGCGGAATGTAAATGTATTAGTTGAGAATTTAATAATAAGCATTAACAAGCTCACAAATGTGTAAGTATGAAGATATATATTTTAAAATGAAGTACAACTATTAAGTTAGTACAACTATTAAGTACAACTATTAAGTCAGATTCAAAAATAAAAATGTTCTTGACAAGACTTCTATATTCTTTTCCGCTACCTTGGACTGCACTGAGAATTTTTCAAGGTTATGACTATTTTCTCTATCGTAATAATTTCTAAAAAATTTACGATTGGTCATAGACTCGCCAACATCATTGGCAAGCATGCAAATCAAAAAGCTTTTCTGCTCTCATATTCCAAATATAGCATTGTGTATATACACCCATGTTTATATTCACAAAAGTTTGTATGTCCATCATGATGACCAACAATAGTATATTTTGAACTGGATTACTGCACTGATAGAAATTTGGGAAATTTTTCGAATTGTAATATTTTGTATGAATGAAATGAAAATGTTTATACATTTGTTTTGTAATAAGTATAGACAACTTTTATATTCGAAAATAGTTCTCTTTATTGTTATTTCATTGCGTTGAGGTCGATAATCTATATATACAATTAATAATATATATAAATAAATATATATATACATAAGAAAATTCATAGACACATAATGCACATGTGAAAGTACATACGTTTATGTATAAATACGTATGTGTAATATAAGCTGTTTGCGCATTTCATTTTCGGGCTGATCTAAAAATATCTTTTCGACTTCCAAAATACATTAAACACAAACAAGGCAAAACAAGCAAATCGTCTTCATCGTTAAAAACGGCTAGACTATTAACAGAAAGGAAATATTCAAATTATAAATTTTAAAGTTTAAGAGTATTTGACTGGTACGCATTGACAATGGATATTACGTATAGGCGACATTACTCCAATTAACTAATTTTATTAATAGTATGCTTTTTACATTTGTAAATAAAGCAAATGTTTAATAAAATAATACATCTTTAACAAACATATTCACCAAATCAGTAGTCACACAACAAATATTTGTAAATATATTTATTTATAAACAAAATAAACTCACTGTATATAAAACATATAACTGATAAGACAAATAAACAAAGCAACCACGGAACAATTTTGCCTAAACATAAGCCAATCATTTAAATTTCTGGCTTCTTAACTCCATCCTCGTGCATTCATGTACATGTACATGTGTAAGCTTGCATGTACATTTACATGACAAAAGTTTGCCTGGAAATATGCAACACAAGTTTTAGATTTGTAGTCGATGATTTTGGTATCCACAGCCGTTGAACTTCAAGCACGTCGCAAACCATATCTGCACTGCATACCTTAACAACGTAAAATTGGCTTTCTAAATTTAAAACCCACATATGTGACATTCTGGGCATTACAGAAAACAAACAGACCACCAATTGACTGGGAGAAAGTTCCTTTCGTGCCAAGGCCTTCACTCATCTCTGATCCGGTGACTGCTTTTGGAGTGCGTCGATCGGACTATGAGCAGCGCAAGCGATCTATACTCGATCCAATAAATCGGGCTGCAATAAAACCAACATATAAGATTGCCTATCAGCCTATTGAACCATACGTGTCAACGCGTGACAAAAATCGCTCGCGTATTCTAAGCATGGTGCGTCAGCACATCGATACTGTGGAAGCTGGTGGCAATACAGCAGCACGCACCTCACGCGACTCTCTCGATAGTCAACTTCCGCGCTTACATCGCGAAGCTTCAGAAAGTCTGCCGGTGCGTCGAGAAACCTATCGCAATGAAAGGTCGGGAGCAATGGTCACAAAGTACTCTTACTAACTAATAAAAGAAAAATAATTTGCAACGAAACCAAATATTTAAAACCGAAAGAAAAATTAACGAATTGACTGTAAAGTCTTTGATATTACAATTAGAATACACGATGTACATGGCCATATACAGACATTCAATTGTATACAACAAATTTACATACATAAAAGAGCTGACATTCTGTTCGTTTTTTATCTAATATTGCCTTTAATATTTCATATGTGCTACATGAGATTGTATATTTTATATTTAAAATCTTTACAATCAAAATAGGTAAAGCATTAATGTTTTTAAGATACGAACCTGTTTCAATTTCCTTCGATAAAGACCATGACGTGATTGAATTAAGTAAATCTAATATTAAAATACACAAACTTTTTCGTACTTTGTTATTTATTTATTGTGTACAAACTATTCTAAAAAAAATTGTCATAATTTCAAATTTTAAAGCGTTTTTCCTAAAGCTGGTTCTCTGACAACGAAAATGTTGTACATTTTTGATTAAAATAAGAAAACGTATAATCTGCTTAAAATGTCTTAATTCTATTTCATTGCTTTTGACTTACCACAGAATAGTAAAGATCTTATAAAAATTTATTCAAGTCATAAATTCTGGGATATTTAATTAATCAGCGGACCAGCTTTAAAAAATTAGCTTTCATTTAAAAGAACAGCAAGTTGGTTTTTTTAGTTGCATAACTTTTTATGCTGATTGTTCATTTTCCTTTACAATTCTTACCTAAATGCATAAATCGGAATTTGTAGACTCCACGCTTAGATCTGTGCACGGATAGACCTGGTTCGCATCGCAGTCGTGCCTCCTCGGACTACTCGTACACCTCAAAGTCAAGTGTTGAGAAAAGCAGTTATGACTCAAGCAACCCTTATACCAGGCCGGAACGATCCACATATACTTCCTCTGTCGAGAAAACATCGCGTAGCGGGCCGGGTGGTGCCTACAATTATAGCACCGAACGGACCAGCACTACTGGCGCTGGACCCGGTGGCTACAGCTACTCCTCTACTACTTCTGGAAACTTACCCGGTGGCACCAAATACCGTCACTTTTCGTACCATGTCTAGGAAAATGATTTAAAAAAGCAAAAGCATATATGGTTTATGTGGCTCTGAAATTAACTACACTAAATGACCCGCTTAAATTGTTATATATTATTATTGCAACTTGTTATATCTAACCACATACATACATATACACTCGTGTATGTTTAATGTTTCTGTATACTATCTTTTACCAGAATTGTGTAAATTATTTGATATTGATTTTATTTCGATATTAACATAACTAATAATTCATTTGATTGTTTATTAGATAGAAGTTTATAAACCAAATCTTTTTGATGTATTTACTCATCATCAAGTCATTTCAAGTATTTGTGACACAATAAAATAAAATCGCGTTCACTAAAAATTTACGTATTGCATATGTACAAATAAACTGCATTATTTTTATTTCACATACGATATTCATATGAATTATACGGATGCATATGAGAACTAAATATTCCTTAGAATGTTTATTCTTTGCTTCACAATATTAGGAAGGGGGCCTAGGATATCATTGAAGATGTCAATTGGAATTTCTATAAAATACATAACAAATGAAATATAATGTTGTATAATTCTCTTTCAGTATCCATCAGCTCAAAGAGTCACTCGAGTAAGTATTTAACAACTTTTTGTTAATAATCATGAGTTGCTTGTCATTCATTTCTTTAATGCCGTTCAAATTTTAATATCATATTTTGTTATCACACTGCTTATACTTCAATTACTTCATCGTCACCTGGAATCATTCGTGGTTAGTATTTTGACACTATAAAACGTATTACAAGTAAGATAGCTCTTTTTGGAAGTACCCGACTACGAGTTGCGCCAAATATTCATCTACCAAAAGCACAATCAAGTTAGCTGGGACAAATTATGAATTGAAATACGCATTGAGTTGTCAATTGCATCTTTATGCAGCATGCATTTAGACATATACACACTTAGGCCCTTTGGACAATACACTTTTTTACTTATTAAATGGATAAATGGATAAAAGGATAAAAGTAGAATTATTTTAAAAAACTAATGTTCTCTGATGGAAAAATGAAGGAATTACTTTCCATCGCCTCATACCTTACCGCCATATTAACATTTGGATTATTATGGGAAATGAGTAGCACAGAATACAATAAAACAATGATCGGCATGATCACGTAGAGCTCGAAAACCATAAAAACCAGAGACATTAAATTTTGAATATAGGCTTTCCTATGACGCATGCCGATCGAGTTTGTTTCACATCATATATTTTTTTTTACCATGTGCAAATTGAAAATGGATAAAACCGGGTACATTGGGCTTATACAAATGGTTGTAACGGCAGAAGGAAACATCTCAAACCCCATAAAGTATATAAAGATAAATGAATAAATATATATATATATACTTTATTTAATAAGTAAACAAGTTTTATTTATTTATATATATATTATTATTATCTTTTATTTATTCTATTTTTGCAAAGCTAGACCTAGAGACTTGACACTTAGAGCGTAGGCCCGCGAAGTGTGAGTTTCCTACCTATATAGATATACTGTTTATTCAGTATATCTCCTATGTTTTGAGTTATAGCTCCTGTACCCTGTAAATAGAAAAAGGTTCTGAGTTTCCCGTAGTCGGGCACTTTCGACTAGAGAACTCTTACTTGTTTTTTTTTTGTTTTCCTGCTAAATCTTACGATCATATTTTCTACAGTTCTCAACAGTATATTGTACTTGAACTATTCTGTTGTCTTAGTACATGCACCATTACCTATATTTTTTTGTTATTAATATTACTAACTTACAAAACTGCCAAATGTGTTAGGTATACAAAACAAGCTATCCAATCTACTCGAGCTATTCAATCCCAAGACGTATCGTCAGTGGAACACGTGTTATTTCTTCGCCTGTTCGGGTTGTTACCTCTCCCACCCGAGTTTATTCGCGCATTTTACACTCTCCATCACCTGTGCGTGTTGTGCGTACTACAACGCGTGTTATATCATCGCCGGAGAGAACGACTTCTTACACCTATACTACGCCAACTACATACTATAGTCCAACATACTTGCCATCGACATACTACTCCTCCACCTATATCCCAACTTCGTATACAACGTACACACCATCGTATTATTACAACCCTACAACTGTAACTCGTACGTATGCTCGCTCGGTATCACCGGTAAGGATCACAACATCTCCGCTTCGTGTGACACCTTCATACCTGAAGAGACTACCACCTGGATATGGCGCACGGGCTTTAACTAATTACCTCAATACCGAACCCTTTACCGTAAGTTTTAAGATTTAAATATTATCTTACATAGACTTATTACAGTCAGTAAAGTAGTTTTAAGATGAAATTATTTTGAAATGTTTTGTTTTTATAAATATAGACGTTCTCTGAGGAAACCAGTAGAATACGTCATCGGGCCCAATCATTAATTCGAGATTTGCATACTCCCGTTGTGCGCCGTGCACGAAGCTGTACACCGTTTCCAGTGACTGGGTAAGCTTACCATACGAAAAAAGGGTGACATTTTTTTTCGATTTCAAGGAAGCTAAATATATTTATAATAGCAGCTGGTACTTTAAACATCTTAATTCACTCATTTTATGGCAGAAACGTACTTTTTTCGAAGTGCTCTTATATGATTTTGGTAAAATCGTTGTTTCATAGCTAAAACTTAAACGAAACAGTACCTGAATAACATATCAAGTAAGAGGTTCTAGTCGGGAGCTCCCGACTAGGGTATACCCTGAACCCTCTTATTTCAACACCAAATACAGTTCGCGCTACGCGTTCGTTTGCTCTAGTAGCAACTAAAATAAATTGACAAAAAAAAGTTCCTTTGGCAGGGATCGAACTCGTAACTGACCGCATTACTTGCTGCCGACTCTACTCAACATCCACACCAGCCAAAAAAAAAAAACATTTTCCTATACAGGGTTCGAACTCGTAGTTGACCGCGCTACTTTCCGCCGCCTCTACTCAATAGCCACACCAATAATTAAGTCTTAGTGAGAAAATGACGAATTAAAATAGCAGCATAGAAAACAGTGCAATCGCAAGTGCAATGCTGTTGATAGAATTCAAAGCAGACGCGCATGAATGCGTGTGTGTACATGCATACAGAAATTCTTGGGATTAGCGCTAGCTGCTGCTAACAACATGTGCGCAACCAAAACATATAACTTTTGTGTTTCTTAACCCATCTTTATGAAATTTTCGATATTACATCTTATTGTCCCATAGAATATTGGTATATTCTAAAATGTCTATTGCATTCAAATTGTGGCAGCGGGGAGGTGGTGATAGCTATAAAATAAAATATACTTGATATACATGTATATATATATGTATGTATGTACATATATATATATGTACTATTCTAGAAGCTACATGACAAGTATAGTGAGTCTAGCTCTTGCTATTTACCAAAATTGCTCAAAAAACAGGATTTCGATATTTTTATCGATTACATAGAAACGGGGCAAGTTATCGAATATCTGAAACAAACACGATCTGCACGGGGACTAGGAGGACCTACAGCTAAAATTTTAAGTCTCTAGGTCTTATAGGTTCTGAGATCCTTGCGTTCATACATACGGACGGACGGACGGACAGACAGACGGACATGGCTAGATCGACTCGGCTGTTGATGCTGATCAAGAATATATATACTTAATGGGATCGGAGATGCTTTCTTCTGTCTGTTACATACATTTGCAGAAATACATTATACCCTTTTTACCCATTTTTAATGGGTTCAGGGTATAAACATATACATATATGTAATTATTTAAATATACTAGCGGGCATCTCCTGGAAAACTATTGAAACATGTATTCATTGAGGTCTTACGTAGGGATTTGAAAGTAAATTTACGGCGGATTGAACGAAACTTTCAGCAAAATTTCAAAAAATTATCGTTGAAAATGAGTTTGAGGACGATCGGATCCCCCCGTCGAAGCTTGCTCCACCATCACTTAGCTTCTTCGTTTTACGGGTTGGGCTGTGCGGTGATCACTAATCAGTCAGTCAGGAAAAACAGTTTTATATATATATTTATTGTTACTTAATTTTTTTACTTTAAATAAACTTTTTAAAGAGCCTCTGCGCAGTTATTGCACTATTGAAATGTAAATCAACTGTCTGAAAACAAAGTGCGATAGCAATACAATAAAAAACACTTGGCCTGTATATAATATTCTAGAAGCTACTTAAAACCTAATGGATTTGCTAAAAAAAAACAGGCTTTCGATATCGATCTATTTCGATTGCTTGGAAACGTGCAAGCGATTATCGGAATTATCGTTAACGAACTCGTCCTGCGCGGTCAATAGAAGGACCTACGTTCAAAATTTCAAGTACCTAGGTAACTTTTGGATGTCATATAAATGCTCTTAGAATTTTATTAAAGTTGAAAAATAATCACAGAAGACCGCATTTATGCCGGAGCATAAAAGTGTAGCATAACTTACCTAATGCCTCTGTATAATGTGTATGAATGAAGTAGAATTTCTCTATTAATAGCAAATCGAGTGGATTATTACAAAATATTTATGCAAGCCGATGCGATCCGCTCTATAAAAATTAATTAGCACTGAAAGTACATAAAATGTTTTTTAAACATACGCCCCATGGATAGCCGATTGGTGCTGCGTCAGCGACTCCTGATTTGTATTGCTGCGCAGCGGATGTGTCGCATCTCCTCGTCAAGTAAAGCATCTTTGCTTTTATTGATCGCGCTCCTATTTGTATATAAAATTGAATATAAAACATGTAAGACTGCTCTTGTGCTTCGAAGCAAGTGCTAAGCTACAATTACAAGCATTTTCGCTTCCTTCTTCCAAAAAGGCGCTCAAACACCTACACGCACGCACGCCGCTTGTGCAGCAGCTCAGCTTCCTCTTCCCTTTGTTTGTAACGGCAGCTCGAAAGTGGATATATGTATGTAAAGTATCTCATAGTCGGGCACTTTACCGTGGTACAAAGATGTTCGTGAGCAGAGTTTAAAAACAAATAAAAAGCAAATATTTAATGAAAATGTCAAAAAATCGGGAATTTAAAGAAATTTGACTTGCATTAACTTGCATAACGTAGTAACTGGTGTAGTTGTCAAAAGAATAAGAATAAAATATTGCTGTATTTTTAGGTATTCATATGGCCCAACATCTCAATTAGCCTTAGATGCCTATGTAGCACGAGTAACAAATCCCGTACGTTATATTGCCAAGGAAGTTCACAACATATCCCATTATCCAAGGCCAGCTGTAAAGTATGTTGGTGAGTTACTTAATATGTATTTGTATATATATATATATATATATATATATATATATACATTTATATTTTACCTCAGATAAATTTGGACTACTATTGTGATATTAAATATATTGTAGTCGCAATTAGTTGCAACCTGCATTGTTTTTGAACTTGGTATTTAATGCTGTTTCTTAAATATTAAAAAATAAGGTAAAAGTCATCTTGCCTCTGTAAGGATATGTGGCGATAAGGCTTATAATATTAGAAGGCCTATGTACGATTCGGACAAAGTTCGAAACGATATTAACCTTTTGTCCTGGTACCTTAGACATCCGACTTGGAAGAATGAGAAGCAAAGCAATGTTCCATATCAGGAAGGTAAGTACCGTTATAAACGGAATAGTTTATTAAACGCTTGTGAACGGCACTTGTATATAGCAATATAGAGTTAGTGATCCTTTTAATCATAATCGTTTAACGAAATCATTTGCTGGGACCTTTAAGTTCGTTGAAAGAGTAGTCAACTTAAAAGTACACCTTTAAATTTCTTATAATTTTGCAAATAAATAAGTTTTAAAAGTTTACTTCAATTTTGTATTATCCCATAATTTAATAAATCTATAATCACCTTGTAAATGGGATCAAACTTAATTCAAATACTTGTAACTAATGCATTTTCGCATCCGGATTAGTTTTGTTCTTTGTATTTGACTAACTTAATACGTTTTATGATTGATTGATTCTTTCCAGTTGCAGCTGTTGAAGTTGAGGCCTAAATGATAACATGCCTGACTTTATAATATGGACATACACATTATATTATTTGAAATAAATAAATTAAAAGAAAAACTCTTATGTTTGCCTGTTAGAAAGTAAGGCCGATATCACATTCGCTTTACATCCATACTAACGTGCAAATCTGAACTTTTCCATTGAGATATTGATCAACAAAATTCAGACGAATCGTTTTCAATACTAATATTTCTAAATACTTACAAATAATGTTGAACAACATTTACATTTTGTCTTTTGTATTACCACTAACCAAATAACATATAGACTGGTAAAACCGTACATTTGGTAGTGACAAGCGTTTTTTTTGCGGCTGGTCCAAAGTCGCCTTCGTTTTTGTTCGGGTTCGAGACATGCCCGCATGCTCTCACAGCAAGAGAGTAAGGTATATATGGCCTGTGTCGTGGAGCGGCAACGCTGTCTTTTTACTCGCTCCCTCTACAGGAAACTGCTTTGGCTTACTCTCATCCAAATGATTTGTGCGATAGAACGGCATCGCTGTTTTTTATCTCGCTCCCACTACAGGAAACTGCCTTGGTTTACTCTGCTCTTTCAATTTGTCTATGTACCGTTTAAATGTTTTTGTGTGTATGTGTCCGCACAAGCAAAAATGCCCACAAATTCAATTTTTCTCAAAAGTCGGTGGCATTTCTTCTCTTTTGAGGGGACGAGTATTATGAAATAATAAAAGGGTTTGTCACGTCGGTACGAAATTCTTTCATTTTAGCTCGTTCTTGTTCGAAAGGGTACCCAAGCGTTGGCTTTCACGCATACTTGCATATTTTGTATATGAATAGAAGCATTTATGCGCATGTGTGCCTGTTGGTCACTGCCTGCCTGTCCGATGCAAATTTGACAATATTTTTGGATTTCTGAATTTCAAGCTCTACACACACACACAGAGACACAAATATGTGTGAATGGGCTGATCATGGGCGCAAAATTTCAAAATATCATTATTGGCACGCGTCTGACGCGCGCCTTTCTTTTTATGATTTAGGGTTTGAATGTAGTGGGAGCGAGATAAAAAACATCGATGCCGTTCTATCGCACAAATCATATGGATGAGAGTAAGCCAAAGCAGTTTCCTGTAGAGGGAGCGAGTAAAAAGACAGCGTTGCCGTTCCACGACACAGGCCATATATACCTTACTCTCTTGCTGTGAGAGCATGCGGGAATGTCTCGAACCCGAACAAAAACGAAGGCGACTTTGGACCAGCCGCAAAAAAACGCTTGTCACCACCAAATGTACGGTTTGACCAATCTATATGTTATTTGGTTAGTGGTGTTACCCATGTGTATGTATGTATGTATATCGTTTCTCGACAATTGATATTTGTATTATTATGCCCTGATCCCTATGAAAATGTATAAAATGATGTAATATTTATGTGCAAATATATGTAACAGAGATAATAGAGCATCTCCGACCACATTAGGTATATGTATTCTTGGTCAGCATCAATAGCCGAGTCAATCTAACCCTGCCCGCCAGTCTGTCCGTCCGCATGTATGAACGTGTCGATCTCACAAACTATAATCAATATCGATATCAAAATTATTTTTTTGGCGGATTTAAAAGCTAGTCAGCAGTTTTACTCATATATTATATACAGATTAATTATATTTTATTTTTTGGCTACCGACTATATAGTGCTATAGAATATTCGTATATTTGTAAAACGACAACAGCATTAATATTGCGGATTAAATTGCTGGCTAGTTTCAATTGTTTTTATTTATTTGTCTCCAGCTCGTTCGACGCGTTCATACATACGAACAGACATCGACTTGACTATTGATGCTGATGAAGAATATACATATGTATGTATATATGTAAATTTAATGCTGTCGGAGATGCTCCTTCTGCCTGTTACATACTTTTACATACATACATAAATCTATTATAACATTTTTTTTTTAATTTTTAATGGGTTTAGGGTATAAAAATGTAAATCTTGTTGGAATTAACAGTGTTTAGTTAGGAATAGGGGAAAACGGGCTATCCACCTTTTTAATACAACAACGGACATTCATATGTACATACATATATGTTTGTGTATTGTTTGTATGATTATGTAATTGTATGTAAAAAAATACACTTACATAAGTATTCTTATCTTATCTTCTTATCTTAATGCCAATTCACAATAATTCATTTTAATTATCACATGGGAATTTTATGACCTTGACCTACATATATTCTTTAGTCATGATACTGTTAGATATATACATATGTATGTGCATATACATATTTCCGCATACCCTAATATACCCGTTTTTAGGTTCCAGCTGTACTTTTTCCTCAGACTCACATTATTCGCTTAAGTCTAGCATCTAAATTATTATCTTTACAAATTATATACCATTTGTTTAAATAAGGGTATCAAAGCCTCGACGCGCCAAATAGTTATTGGTATGTGTGTCTCCAATAAAACATTTTGGTACAAATTTGCACGAATGTGTTTGCCTAACCAAGGGAAGTATATAAATTTAAAAGGATTGCAACATTCTGTTGCGCATGTGACGTCACAGACTAAGGTTTTTTGTGTGCGATCGTTGCGTTCAGTGAATGAATAATTCAGTAAATAAATTACCAAAATGTACGTTATAAAGATAGAACTTATTCTAAGCAACACAAGAAATGAATTCTATGAAAGGTAACGTTTTGATGTTACCGCGCCGTGTGCGTAACCCTTTGATTTGAATGCCATGGCCTGCTGGCATTCGAATTTGCTACCTACTAGCGCCCAGACTCGGCTCTGCAAAAACAACATTAGAACCCAAATCATGTTGTTATTGTTTCTACGAGCTGCCTTGTAGGGGAACAACAGAGAAACACGCAACAAACACAGAGGCAATATGTGTCCCTTATCTTTGCACTGAGTTTACTATGTCCTCATCATTGATCACAAACATCTTGGTGATCAAGACGGACGACGAAAAAATGGGGTTTCATGCGCACAGTTGTTGTTCCACAAGTTATTTGTTGTTGCTTCCTATTGTAAATGAGATTTATTTTTTTACTCTTGCAGAGGATATTATAATTTTGTCGTCAAATGTGTAACACATAGAAGGAGACATCTCCGACATGTATAGCCATGTCCGTCTGTCCGGCTGTCCGTCTGTCTGTTTTTATGCGAACTAGTCTCTCAGTTTTAAAGTTATCGTTATGAAACTTTGTAGTTGTGCTTCTTTCTGTTGCACGCAGTACGTACATACATATGTCGGAGCCAGCTGGATCGGACAACTTTATGATATGGCTGCCATAGGAACGATCGGTCGAAAAGTAGGTTCTTGTTTATTTAGATATCTTGACCAAACTCGACATTTATTAGTTTTACTATACTCCTCGTATATATTCCAAATCCTACTACCATCGGACTACTATCTCAACTTCTTTGTTTTTCAAGATATCTTAACCATACTCGGCATTATCTATTTTCCCTATGCTTCTTAAATACGGGCAAAGCACTGTGAGCATTATGAAAAGGTTTGGTCTGCAAGGGTATTAAATCTTTTGTTGATTTCTAGGCTAGTCTGAGAATTTCGGCCTATCAGCCAGGACATTCGTTGTGTCTTTAATTTAAGTTGCTACCGTTTTGCCTTAATTAATATGATTTTTCCATGTAAGTCTCCGATCGAGCTGCAATCCAAGATACTTCACAGAGTTGCTTTGCGGAATTGCTGAACCGTTAAATAAAACTTCTGGGCAATCGCCTTTTTTTCGGAGAAAAAAAATGTATGTAAATTAAATTTAATGTCAACTTTGATAAGTAACATATGCATGCGTAGCCTACGAGATTTCCGCATCGACTAACTTTTTGTTCGTATTAGATGATATTTGCATAGTAGGCTGTTGAATCAATAGTACTGATGATTTTGATTTCGATGTCAGAATATATGAATGGTTTGTCCTCGTACTTAAAGGATGTATAAAACACTCGTGCATATATAGCATGTACATACATAGCATATACGTCTATTTAAGTTCTAAAATATTTATACGCACACTAATTTTATAAAAAAATTTCACTTGGTTTGCTCTAACAATTCACATGTACATCTCATTTCTTGCACATTTAAACACCAAGATTCCAAATAATAAACTCATTAATTACAAAACGATAACTCTATTACTGGAGTCTTTCTTTATCTGCAAGTCTTCATTATTGACGTATAGGCCAAAATCTCTGCAATCACAAATAGTAAGTACATTTTTATTATTTTTTTTAAATGTAATGCAAACTTTTAAGGTTATTTCGATATATATTTATATATATATACATATATATATATATATATATATATATAGGTATACAAGTCACTAATACACAAAAAAAAATATCAAAAATAAGAATATTTCAATTCTACTTTAAATTGCAATCCTAACATTTCTTATAACGAGATTTGGCTTTCAGATGCCGAATTGGATCCAAATCGCCCCTCAAGAAAATTTTCTGCTCCCAGACCCCTCGAAGATGCTATCGATCTGGAATCTAAGGAAAAGCAACGTCTACGTCAGGAGCGTCTATTGACTGTAAACGAAGAGGCTTTAGATGAAGTAGACAAGAAGCAAGTAGGTTATCAGGGTGCTGATGAAGCAAAACATCGTGAAGATAAGTAAGCGAGCTAGAACTTAATAATATGCTTCACTGCTTTTAATGCTATGCCAAATTACAGGGCCCTTAAAGCAAAAAAGGAACGTAAAGAAGCGGATAAAAAGGCCTTTGATTATGAACAGGTCCGCCTGGCAGAAGAAGCCAAAAAATTGCGTGCTGCGGAAGAAGCTGCTGAAGCAGAACGATTAATCAAAGAAGCCCGGCTTGCCGAGGAGGCTCGTTTAGCTAAAGAATCAGCCCAAAAAGCCATAGAAGAAGCCAGAGCTGCTGAGGAAGCTCTGGCCCGTGAAGCTGAAGAAGAACGTTTGGCTCAAGAGGCCCGCAATGCTGAAGAAGCTCGTTTGGCCCAAGAAGCGGCTCAAAGAGCAGCAGAAGAACTCAAAGCTGCGGAAGAAGCCGCAGCACGTAAGGTTGAAGAGGAAGCCCGTATGGCCGAAGAAGCTGCGCAAAGAGCAGTAGAGGAAAGAAGAGCAGCAGAGGTGGCTGAGAAGATTCGTTTAGAGGAAGAAAAGCATTTGCGGGAGCAGGAGTTGAATCGTCTGGCGGAAATCGAAAAACAAGCGGAGGAAGAGCGTGAAAGCGAACTAGCACGCCAAGCTGCTGAATTGGCCGAAATTGCACGTCAAGAAGCTGAAATTGTGGCTCAAGAGCTGCAATACATTCAGAAAGATGGTGGAGATGTTGTTGAACCTTTAATTGATGAGCCAACCACACCAGTAGAAGACATTGAACAGGAAACAATCATAGATTTGAATTCAAAAATGAGAGATATTTCTATTGAACTGGAGAATTCTGGTGAAAGCTATGTCGAAGTTGCCGACGCCGAAGAAGAAGAATAATCTGTCTAATCAGTTATTGATAATTGCCGACCTACATTAAATTAAATCATTATGTTTATATCTATTGAAATTGATTAAATTTTTTATGAGAATTGGACAGTATAATGGTTGAAAGTAATTATTTATTAATAATGTATCTGCTATAAACTTACTTAGAAATTTTTAAATCAAATTTTATGACATTAATTTTTGCAACGATTTTAATATAAACTAATACTTTTAGCTAGATGAAAAATGATTTTAAATTAAACGTCTTTAAACTAAAAAACTACAAAGTCGAGTATAGTTGGCCTCTTACTCCAAGAAAGGGAGAACGACTTCTTGGCTTCGATTGTTATTAATTTTTCAATCGAAACAGTAGTTTTTAGAATGACTAAGGTACTACTACTTTAAGCCGAAATACCGAAATAATAGTAAAGCCAACTTGGATTTCTTCGTGTAGATCTGTTAGTAACTTAAAATTTTGTCCCCTTAAAAAATGCTATGCTAACCTTACTTTTTCCTTCTAAGTCACATGAGTTCGTTGTTGGGCTCTATGAGTTGTCCCCATCACAGGCTTATTTAGTGCGTAATTCAGGAGACAGATTACTTGATTTGATTTTTGTGTTTGATTCACTCAGCTGCGTTGTCCACTGGATTTTGAGGATTTGATCGTCGAACTACCAATACACGAGTTTATAATGGCATTAATACCAACATACCGAATCCGTCGTTTCTTACTGCTGATTTTGAAAAGTTTAACGATCTATTTATTTTTATGTACTTGTCCCACCTGTTCAATTGTTCAGATATTGATATTGGCATTAAATTCTACTATGAAACTCTTAACTCTCTTTTGTATATGTGTTCTATTTGATTGACTGTGAGGTCTGATAGGATTCTCTCGCTTTTAAAACAACTATCGAGAATAAAACAAATTTTAAATCTATGTATTATAAAAATTTTAGGAAACCTGGAAATCACTCTCATTTCACTGGCTATATGGTTGCCTGATCAATATTGTCTACACAAAATTTTATATGCAATAGAATTCGCCGTTGCCGTATTCAGTTTTCACATAATCCTAACCAATTTTCACCTGTGTCAATTCTATACGCAATATGACTCATTTGCCGTCTTCGATAAAGGTTCTGATAAGAGTGCGAATACTGATCCAGCTGATCTGTTCTCAGAGTTTTTCAAATGAAACTTTTGCGTTATTTTTGTATCCTGAACCCATTGAAAATGGGTAAAAAGTGTATAATGTATTTGTGCAAATGTATGTAACAGGCTGAAGGAAGAATCTCCAACCCCATAAAGCCGACCCCCAAATAGCCGAGTCGATCCAGCCATGTCCGTCTGTGTGTCTGTCCGTCCGTCTGTCCATCCGTATGTATGAATGCAAGGATATCAGAAGCTATAAGAGCTAGAGACTTGAAATTTCTGACCGTAGGTTCTCTTAGTGCCCGCGCAGTACGAGTTTGTTTTCGATAATCGATAACTTGCCCCGATTCTAAGTAATCGATCAAAATCGATGTCTAAGTCGTGATTTTTGAGCAAATCTCTCAAACCAAACCTGACATGTAGTTTCTAGACTAGTATATATATATACATATATATCAAGTATCTAAGAAGCACCGGGAAAATAGTTAATGCCGAGTTTGGTCAAGATATCTTGAAAAACAAAAAAGTTTTCCATAGAACAACTTAATTTTCGACCTATGGCAGCTACATGATATAGTGGTTCGATGTTAATAGAATTTTGCATATATATGAGCCACATAGTAAAACTAATAAATGCCGAGTTTGTTTAAGATATCTAGATAAACAAAAAAGTTTTTCATAAAAGAACCTACTTTTCGACCGATCGTTCCTATGGCAGCTATACGATATAGTGGTCCGATGTTAATAGGATTTTGCATAAATATGAGACGCATAGTAAAACTAATAAATCAAGATGTCTTGACAAACAAACAGGATTTTCATACAAGTACCTACTTTTCGACCGATCGTTTCTATGATGGCCATATGATATATTGGTCGGTTCAGACATATGTACTGCGTGCAACAGAAAGACCGACTTCTTCGTGACGATAGCTTTAAAACTGGGAGACTGGCAAAGACACAGACAGGCGGATATGGCTATATCAACTCGGCGGTTGATACTGATCAAGAATATATATGCATTGGATAAAGTAGTAGTCATAACAATAATGGCCATCCGAGGATTTGATTGGAAGAGCGGTACAAAACAGTCCTGCCTAATTGCCACGCTGGATGTGTAAAACGCATTTAACACAGCCAGGTGGGACAAAATACTGCGCGGTCAACGCTACGCATCCCTGAATACCTTCAAGAGATGATACGCAGCTACTTCAGAGCAGAGGAACTCACGAAATGTACAAGCATCATCCGCTTCGCAGATGATGTGGCCCTTGTAGTCGTCAGCAAGGAATTAAAAGAAACGGAGGAATCGCGCAACCACAGCATTGAGCGTGGTTGATTCCAACCTATGTCTGTAATCAGTTGCACTCGTACTGGCTGCTCGAAAAACAGAATCCGTTCTAATTAGTAGCTGAAAAAAGGTGGAAGCAGTGCATGTTAGAGTCGGCGGCGCTGTAATAGAAGCAACAAGGGCTTTAAAGTATCTGGGTATCATGCTAGACACACGTGAACCCAAACATCAGCGACACTGTCTGCTCATGACCGTGAACGGAAGGGCTATTAAGAATGCGTACGCAGTCTAGAGCAGATCAACGGCTGTATCTAGCTGTAGCCGCGGCGTTAACTCAATATATCGCCTAAGCGCTCTGCGGGTCAGCTGTATCTTTCGGGCCGTATCAGACAAAGCGGCGTAGAGGACGCCTACTACATCATTTTTAAATGTGGACGATTTATTGCGGATAGCCAAGCACTGGTGGAAAACCTGACCCAGAGCATGCTATATACCCCACAGAAGTGGAATGCAACCAGCACTTTTGCAGCAGAAGTAATGGTGGAATTCAGGAGAGTTTAGCTCAACAGACGGCGAACGGAGGAAGATCAGGTAGCAAGAACCTGCCTGTGAAGTAATGCTTTGCGTCCGTTCCTCAGGCAATCCGTTTTACCTAATCTCTCTCATCCACCAACTACAACCTAAGACAATACAATTATACTAATTACACTATTATTTTTAATTTATTTGTAAATAAACAGAATTAAAAAAGAAAACAAGTAAGAGGCTCTAGCCGGGAGTTTCCGACTAGCGGATACCCTGAATTCTCTTCTACCAACACCAAATGTAGCTCTCGCTAAGAGGTCGTACGCTTAGCGATAATAAAAATCTGGAGACCAGCAATAACGATCCCTCACTTTAGCCTTTATCATGAAATCCATGCGACGCACTGAAGGACACCGCAATTCAACTTCGAACTGTAGCTAAAAATCTAGAAGAGACTTTCCTGCCATTTGTGGGGGTGGTTTTAGTGGGAGAAAGTGCCACATTTTTCGACTTAAAACGCTTTCCTCTCCAAATAAAAATAAAACAAACACACATACACTCAGCCGTGAGCGGCCCATAGAATACTACCACAGCTAGTCATTGCTTGTCGTATGAGGCGACTGAAATGACACGGGGATTTAATTGCTCGGAGAGGTGCCTCTTGCAAGTGAAAAGTTTCTGAACGCCATTAACCTGGAAATGGCCAAATCGATTCCGTTCCGTGGTAATTAAAGCAAATCGTGACCTCCGGTTGTGGCCAGGTATCCCCTGGATAGGCGCTGCACACCCGTGACGCGCCTAGCTAACACGAAAAGGCGACTGAGATTGAGACCAGTAATGTCTCAGGATGCGAACTTTGGACAACCCTATACGACTAGACCCCTGGGCTGACGGCCGACAGTATTCTAGCATCTCAGTAAGTGGAGTGAAATCTGGCCGAAATGACTGCTAGGCTAATGCTGTTACCGCCCCCGTCCCGTTAAAACATGGCAAATTTCCAAGCACGCTTATCGTATCGTCGCCATTTAGTTGGCAGTATAGGTTCAGATGTAATATTCCTGATTAACGCGGATCTGGCTCTGAACACTCGACCCCATGAAAGCGAGTGTCAACCCTCGCATGGCCTCACTGCTTGCAAAGACAACCATGAGATCATAACGCGACTTTACAACGGACAAGGACAACGGCTTAGGAGTTGGGACCCAACAAAATGAGTAACATCCAAACCCCACAAACGAAGCAGAGCTGTGATGATTTTGCAAATAGCAGCAGAATGGTGAGATCACCAGTAGATGGAGCAACAGCCGTCCCCGGAGAGACGAACTCAGAGCGGGACCAAACTACGGCAACTCAGAGCAGCTTAGCACTCCGGGAACTCGGGCACGAGATCTCAAAGATCTGGTAGACATGCTCGAAGATGGCAAGCGACGCTCCATCCACCAGCCCATGCGAGACTCAATAGAGAGCATCAGAGTGCTCTACGAGCTACACGACGAAGGAGCCAAGGAGGTAATTAGGAAGCACCAGTCGTGTCAAACCTCGCCTCTGTTCAGGACGACGGTAGACGTCAAGCGGAAGCACGGTACGGACGCCCCAAACCAAGCGAATCCGAGTCGGTAGTCAGGCTACCGTAACAACGGTGCAGGAGACACCGAGCCCCAAAGTGGATGGCGACAAGTGGAAGGAGGTCACCCACAAAAAAAGGAAGGAGGTCACCCGGAAAAGGAGCAAGGGATTGGTTAAGGAAAAGACGCGACCGAATGTTATAGTAGTCTCGGCAAAAGGAAAGTTAAAGCGGAGGAGAAACTGGGCGCTCGGAAAAGCGGTGATAAATATCAGGAGGTCACAAAAAGGAGAGCTGCTACTTCAGCTTAAGAATTCGGGAGAGAATACAACAGCATTTAGGAGCCTAGTGCAGAGGTCCGGACGCTGGCCCACTGAGTCTCTATTGAGTGCAAGGACCTGGACGAGATCACGACCAGAGAGAACATCTGCGAGGCGCTTAGGGGTCAAATCCAAATATTGAACATAGCCCCAGAGAATATTAACCTCCGAAAGGCGTATTGCCAAACACAGACGGCAACTATAAGACTGCCAGCGAAAAGCGCGAAAAAAGGCCCTTTCAGTAGGTTTCCTGAAAGTAGGCTGGGTCAACTCAAGAATCCGCGAGCGGATAAACATCACCAGATGTTTCAGATACCTCGAGTTTGGACACCTTGCAAAACGCTGCAAGAGTGAGCTGGACAGATCGAATCTGTGCCGACGATACGGAGGAAAGCACCATCTGGCTAAGGACTGCAAACAAGAGCCACAGTGCATGCTCTGCAAAGATAGTAACAATGACTCCAAACACATTACCGGCAGCGGCAGATGCCCCGTGTTTGGGAGCGCCCTGGCCAACAGAAAATGAAGTTCACAAAGTTAAACCTCAACCATTGCGAGGCTGCTCAGGCCCAGCTGTCGCAAGCAACACGGGAGAGAAAGACTGACGTGTCGCAATAATCTGCGTGCCATACAAGCCTATAGCTGGAAGCGGCTGGGTGGCAAGTAAGTGCGGAAAGGCGGCCATTTGGTCCCTTAACTCACCGCTCCAGGAAGTCAGAGCAGCACACGAAGGATTCGTCAGAGCGAAAAATAATGGAATCACCGATTACAGTTTCTACGCACCCCCAGCTGGGAGCTGCGGTGGTTCCAAAACATGGTGGACAAAACATGTCCTGGGGCCTGGAATGGGGAAGCAAAAAACCAACGCAAGAGGGACCCACCTGCTAGAAGAGTTCGCGGCGATCGACTTGGGCCTCGCAAACGACGAGCATGAGCTCACGTACTGCAAGGCCGGTAGAGGCTCTATTATAGACCTCACCCTGCTCAGCAGTTCACTTGTGAGGCTAACCACATGGAAAGTCAGCAATGAATTTACATTCATTGACCACCAAGCAGTACATTTCGAGATCCACGGGTGAGGAAGGTGAAAACAGCAGCCCAAAACAACATTCCCCAAATGGATGGACAACTGCCTAGACCAGGAAACATACACGGATTCCCTACGCCATGCTCGATGGACTTGGGCCACGGAGTAAGCTGTAGTGTGTGTATGCCCTAACAGAACACCCTGTGCTTAAATATAAAGTATGCAGCACTTTGTTGCATACAATAACAATTATACAGTAAACAAGCCCAGAGCCACTTTATATATTGGCTTTGTCTCATATTACGCAGCGCGGTTCACTTGCCTTACCAGCTGACCGTTTATGCTTAAGCTGCATATCCCACGCTCCGTCTGAGCGCATTCCATGAGCAATATATATGCTCACTAATACAGGCCTATGCTAGCTACTCACTCTCCCTCTCTTTGTAGCTGTTAACCGATAACAGCATAAGTACATAGGCTAAGCGCAAAACTTTAAAGACAAATTAAATCATTATTAACATGAAAGCGAAATAGCACTGACGTGCTACTGTTCTGAATATAATACAATACCTCAACGGAATACAAACTACGTTTCTACATGGCGACCGTGACATGGTCACGAATCTCTTCCTGGAGGCAGTAGACATACTGGTTAAGGAAAATAAACCCCTGGAGGCAAACGAAATACACTGACTACGACTTCATGGTCAACAAAGAGGCCAACTATAACATCTGCCGTCGTAACTTGGACATTGAGCGTCCCGTATTCTGAGTGAGTAGAGAGAGACTGTTTGGTAAATAAACGCGGTGGCTCACAAAATAAAATAAAAAAAAGAATAGCGCACTTTAGGTGGCTGCTATACACAAAAACGCCGACACCCGCATGGTCGACAGCTCAGAAGTTACAAACTGAGCTCGACTACCTGCAAAATTTAATTAAGCAGAGAAAGCCTAACACCACTACTCACTCGAATATAAAAATTATAATAAACAAAACAACCGCTAATAAAGTTACACCCATTGCAGCAGTCAGCCTGCCGAAAGTCAAGAGAATGTGTTCACAGGATCCCGAAGGCCCCCTGGAAAGCCCTTTCTGCGAATATACGTGCAGAGACAGCACGGCTAGCACCAACAACTAGTAAATACCTGCTCGAAGACCAGCACCGTTACCGCCAGCGCAACAAGCTGCGCCATCGGGACGAGTGCGAGATGCACACCACCATTTGCGCCAACGAGGGAGCATCAGCGTGCCACATCCGCCGACGCCCAGCTGATGCAACGGATGGAGCAGATGCAGCTATATACATTAATTACTTTAAACTATAAAAATAACATTTTTGTAAAATTAAGCGGAAACACCTCCGCTCGATTAGCAGCATAGTCCGTAAAGCTATGCGAATTTTGTAATATTAGTAATGTTCAAAATTTGAAACTAAAAATAAGACATGTATATGGCATAAGATCAAAAGAAAAAAACTTAACATACAAAAAGGCCTTATGCCAAAATAGATAATATCAAAAAAAAAAAACGACAAAAAGGAAAAAGGCAAACCAAAATAAACGAAATTAAAAAAAAAAAATTTTTTAATGTTACCTTTCGCAAAAAATTTTCTTATTCTTCAAAGAAATATACAAGTTTTATATAAATAGATCACATTTATATCAAATTAAATTTTACATTTTATATCACATGGCAAATCAAACCATTATTCATGAAAACTATTTTCATGTTCTAAAATAGAGAAGGGAATAGTTTTGCAAACATTACCCTAGTCAAAGTCAAGAGTCATTATATAGAAAAATGGGGGGATAGCTATAAAAGGCAACGTAGTAAACGTGGTATAAGTTGTAGACACCACACCCCATTAGCAGTTAACAATAGATTCAGTGAACATCCTTCTGAAGATGTATCTTCTTCATAAAAAATCACTAAGAAAACGTTACATGAGTCGGGCAAGGTCTAGACAAGGTCTAAGCCGCTGCTTAAATATATATTATTTAAGTAAGGGAAGTTCCACATGGAATGGCCCCAATCAGTCGAGAAAATAAAGCTGCATAGATGCAGAAGATATATAGACAGTAAACATGGCTCAAACAGTAGTTGAATTCTTAATATTAGCCTCATCACTTATACCTGAGTTCGATAGAAAGGCAGAGAATTTACAATGTTTCAAAGACGCATTGAACCTACTTGATTCCCTAAAAGGCGCGCATGAAACACTGGACATCAACCTAATAAAGACTAAACTGAAAGTTTTTGCCAGAAATTTGATAAGTCATGAGCAAACAATTGTTCAAATAATTGACAAATTAACAGCCACAGTCAAAGGAGAATCAGTAGATGTAATTTCAGCGAAATCACTAAATCTCCAACAAAAAAATAAGACAGCCAACTAATACGTACAATTAATAGAAAAGTTGACAAAGTCTCTGGAAGGAGCCAATATCAGCGATAGCTTATCACTAGATCTAGCCACTACGTATAGCACAACGCTGGCTGTCAAGGCAATGACTAACAACTGTACCATTGATAAGGTAAAACTTATCATGCAGGCTGGCACATTCAGCAACATGAACGATGATATGTCAAAATTTGTCAATAGTTGCACAGAGGCAACAGCCAAAATAGAGGAAACTCTAGAGGCCGTGGAAACTCGAATCGAGGCCATAACAATAACGTCCAACTCGGACGCAACACACTTCGGGAAACTCCGAACACCCTTTAGATACGCAACAATAGAGAACAACAACATCAATCTCAATCTTAATATATTTGTATTATTTAATCATGTGGCAACAGGAAAAAAAATCGTTCTTTTATACCCTTGCAGAGGGTATTATAATTTTGTCGTGAAATGTGTAACGCATAGAAGGAGACATCTCCGACCCCATAAAGTACATTAATTCTTGATCAGTATCAACAGCCGAGTTGATATAGCCATGTCCGTCTGTCTGTTTCTATGCGAACTAGTCTCTCAGTTTTAAAGCTATCTTTATGAAACTTTGCAGAAGTCCCTCTTTCTGTTGCACGCAGTTCATATGTCAAAACCAGCTGGATCGGACCACTATATCATATAGCTGCCATAGGAACGATCGGTCGAAAAGTAGGTTCTTGTATGAAAAACATTTTTGTTTATAAAGTTATCTTTACTAAACTTGGTATTTATTAGTTTTACTACGTTCCCCATATATATGCAATGTCCTATTAAGATCGGACAACTATATCATATAGCTGCAATAGGACTGATCGGTCGAAAATTAAGTTTTTGTATGGAAAATTTTTATGTTTTTTAAGATATCTTGACAAAACTCGGTACTTATTAGTTTTACTACGCTCCCCATATATATGCAAAATCCTATTAAGATCGGACAACTATATCATATAGCTGGCATAGGAAAGATCGGTCGAAAATTAAGTTTTTGTATGGAAAATTATTATGTGTTTCAAGATATCTTGACCAAACTCGGTATTTATTAGTTTTACTACGCTCCCCATATATATGCAAAATCCTATTAAGATCGGACGACTATATCATACAGCTGCCATAGGAACGATCGGTCGAAAATTATGCTGTTGTATGGAATTTTTTTTTGTTTTTTAAGATATCTTGACCAAACTCGGCATTTATTAGTTTTACTATGCTCCCTCCACTTATGCAAAATCTTATTCACATCGGGCTACTATATCATATAGCTGCCATAGGAACGATCGGTCGAAAATTAAGTTGTTGTTTTTCATGATATCTTAACCATACTCGGCGTTAACTATTTTCCTTGTGCTTCTTAGATACGGGCAAAGCACTATAAGCATTTTGAAAAGGTTGGGTCTGCAAGGGTATTAAATCTTCGGTGTGCCGAAGATAGCACTTCTTTCTCGTTTATATATACAGTTGCAGCCATTTCAATTTTAAAAGAAAATTCTGACTTTTTCAATGACATTCAAAATGACAATAGAATCAATATTCAAGGCATAAGCCAAGAAGTTATAAAATCTAAAGGCTTAACTTCAATTGAGATACAGACAGATCAATACATAATTCCACACTATTTCCATATAGTAGATCTGCATTTCGCAATACCAAGCGACGGAATAATAGGGATTGATTTTATAAAAAAATGTAATTGTCAATTAGATTTTAAACCAACAAAAGATTGGTTTATAATTAGATCTAATAACTTACATTTTCCGATATACGTTCCGATAACATGCAGTTCTGGTAATAACTCAATATTATTACCAGCAAGATCCCAAGTTGTCCGCCAAATACCATTGCAACTTCTCAAAACACATTTGTCCGAATTCTAAATACAACCAGTACTGATCAATTAGTTGATATAAATGACTTAGAATATGAATCACTTTCGAACTTCAATGTGGTTCAATCAAACACGAAAACCAGATATCTAAAAATTTTCCACCACAATTCAAATCACAGCTATCAAAGTTGTGCAATAAATATACAGACATATTCGGACTTGAAACCGAATCTGTATCAACAAATAATTTTTACAAACATTGAGATTGAAGGATAATGAGCCAGCTTACATAAAAATTATATAAATCCTCATAGCCAAATACAAGAAATTCAAGCTCAAGTACAAAAGATTAATTGACGACAAAATAGTCGAACCTTCTGTATCAGGATATAATAGCCCGCTTTTGCTATTACCGAAAAAATCTCTTCTAGATTCCGAAAAGAAAAAACGGCGATTAGTAATTGACTATCGTCAGATTAATAAAAAGCTGTTATCTGATACGTTTCCACTCCCTAGAATTGATGATATTTTAGATCAACTAGGTAGAGCAAAATATTTTTAATGTCTCGACTTAATGTCGGGTTTTCATCAAATTGAACTTGAAAAAAGTTCAAGAGATATAACGTCCTTATCAACGAGCAATGGCTCATATCGCTTCACGCGACTACCATTTGGTTTAAAGATAGCGCCTAATTCTTTCCAGAGATTGATTACTAGCATTTTCTGGACTAGAACCGTCTCAAGCATTCCTTTATATGGATGATCTAATAGTCATTGGTTGTTCCGAAAAGCATATGCTTAAAAACTAACTGATGTTTTTGACAAATGCAGGAAATACAACCTGAAACTACATCCTGAAAAATGTTCATTTTGTATGCATGAAGTCACATTTTTGGGAAACAAATGCACAGATAAAGGAACAGTTTCCCATGATGCGGATAGCGCTAGACGTTTCATTGCATTCTGTAATTACCACAGACGATTTTTTAAAAATTTTGCAGACTATTCAAGGCACATAACTAGATTATGTAAGAAAAATATTCCATTCGAATGGACCGATGAATGCCAAAATGCATTTTTACACTTAAAATCTCAGCTTATAGAACCAGCTCTGTTACAATATCCAGACTTCAGCAGAGAATTTTGCATAACAATAGATGCGAGTAAGCAAGCATGTGGTGCTGTTTTATCTCAAAACCACGATGGCCACCAACTTCCAGTTGCATACGCATCTAGATCATTTACAAAAGGTGAAAGTAACAAGAGCACAACTGAACAAGAATTAGCAGCAATTCATTTCAGACCTTATATTTGTATATTTATTGCACAACTTTGATAGCTGTGATTTAAACCTGATGGAAAATTTTTAAATATGGGTTTGCGTGTTTGATTGAACAAGCGAGTTGAAGTTCGAAAGTGATTCATATTCTAAGTCATTTATATCAACTAATTGATCAGTACTGGTTGTATTTAGAATTCGGACAAATGTGTTTTGAGAAGTTGCAATGGTATTTGGCGGACAACTTGGGATCTTGCTGGTAATAATATTGAGTTATTACCAGAACTGCATGTTATCGGAACGTATATCGGAAAATGTAAGTTATTAGATCTAATTATAAACCAATCTTTTGTTGGTTTAAAATCTAATTGACAATTAAATTTTTTTATAAAATCAATTGCTATTTCGTCGCATGGTATTGCGAAATGCAGATCTACTATATGGAAATTGTGTGCAATTATATATTGATCTGTCTGTATCTCAATTGAGGTTTATATTTTATAACTTCTTGGCTTATGCCTTGAATATTGATTCTATTGTCATTTTGAATGTCATTGAAAAAGTCAGAATTTTCTTTTAAAATTGAAAT
>NW_026996505.1:0-2643 GCF_035044405.1 Drosophila montana
CAAACGACTAAACTACAAGACAGACACAGAAAATTTCGCTCACTTGTACAGACACCTCTTAAACAGCCAATCAGCCTCAGTATCAATCTCCACGTCAAAAAGCGCAGATGTGTACAATAATGTATGTAAAATGTTCGAAATAATGTTTTACTTATTGTATTCTAATTGTTAATTGTTTTTTGTATCTTGGTGTTAGTGCCCTGAAGACGGTTTGCCGATGTGCAACCGGAATATATCGGAAGCAAAATATCAATAAAAATTTACAAACACGAACCTCGAGTCAGCCAACAAATATTTTAAATATGGAAAGGTCGCCAGAGCCATCAATATATATTCCATAGCACGTTAAGACGTACTGTAGAAAATTTCATTAAGATCGGCTAAGAAACAAACAAAATATAAGTGTATTGGCCTCACACGTGTTAGCAGCGACTAGCGCAAACACACACACACATTCATGCGCGTCTTCTTTGAATTCTATCAACAGCATGCAATTGCGATTGTATTGTTTTCTCTGCTGCTATTTTAATTAGTATTTTTCCTATCAAGTCACGATTATTGGTGCGGATGTTGAGTAGAGGCGGCGGCAAGTAGAGCGGTCTGTTCCGAGCTCGAAACCTACCAAGGAAAATATTTTGTGCACCCTATACCCATTGAAAATTGGGTCTCCGACCCCATAAAGTATATATATTCTTGATTAGCATCAGCAGAGGTGTTGATCTAGCCATGTCCGTCTGTCTGTCTGTAAAGAAAATGTGTATGGCTGCGCAATTGGATGGGGCAGCAAGCACAAGTAGCAAGATTTATGTATACATGTACTCACACACATTCATGCGCGTCTTGATTGAATTCTATCAACGGCTTTGCAATTGCGATTGTATTGTATTTTGCGCTCTGTGCATGTGCTGCAATTTTAATATTTTTGATTCCCATGTTTTTATACCCTGAACCCATTGAAAATGGGTAAAAAGGGTATAATGTGTTGATGCCGAAAAAGGGTATAATGTGTTTGTGCAAATGTATGTAACAGGCAGAAGGAAGCATCTCCGACCCCATAAAGTATATATATTCTTGATGAGCATCAACAGCAGAGTCGATTTAGCCATGTGGGTCTGTCTGTCCGTCCGTATGTATGAACGCAAGGATCTCAGAACCTATAAGAGCTAGAGACTTTAAATTTTAGCTGTAGGTCCTCCTAGTCCATGCGCAGATCGAGTTTGACTCCTTTTTTTTTTTTTTTTTTTTATTGTATTGAACCAAGAATAGCATACATTGTTTGATTCCGATATTCGATAACTTGCCCCGTTCCCGTTTTCGATAAAAATCGATATCTAAATCCGGTTTTTTGAACAATTTCGGCAAATAATATGAGCTACAGTCACAAAACTATGACATGTAGCATCTAGAATAGTATAGTATATATATATCTTCCATCTTATACCTATCGCCTGTTGGAAGAAGTGGGTTCATGGTATCCCCTAGTCAGGAGCTCCCGACTGAACCTCTTACTTGTTACCATTATTATTATTATTTTTTTTTTTTTTTTAAATTTTCATAAATTTTTTTTTCAATTAAAAATAGACAATCCTTTTCTTACTTTAACAAAATATAATTGTGCGTATTTGTGCGCAAATTCCGCTGTTACTAGGCTAGCAAATACAAAGCTCAATAGAATTACAAAATATAAGAAAGTAAGATAACTTAAAGTAACAGGACTTAGCTCTTGCGAGAGCCACTAAGTTCCACTCAACCGTGATAGCGCGCGATCCATTGATTGATAAGATATCTTTCTATGCGGCTGATCTAGGCACAGATGCCTTATCGTTACTCGCTCTTTTCATGCGCTCCCTTGTATTATATGCTCTTCGGCCGTTGCGATTGCTCTTGAGGGTTAGCTGCAGCCCCAACAGGTATAATGTATAATATATGTGCAAATGTATGTAACTGGCAGAAGGAAGCATCTCCGACCCCATAAAGTTTATAAATTTTTGATCACTATCAACAGCCGTCTTGTCGGTCCGTCCGCCTGTCCGTCTGTCCGTCAGTATGTATGAACGCAATAATCTCAGAACCTATAAGGAATTGAAAGTAGGTCCTCTTAGCTCTTGCGCAGTACGAGTTGTGTCTGATATTCGATAACTTGCCCCGTTTCCAAGCTTTCGATAGAAATCGATATCGGAATCCAGTTTTTTGAGCAAATCTCGTAAGTTATTTGAGCTAGAACCACCAAATTGAACATATATCTTCTTGAATTGTATAATCACCAATTTAAGCCACAATTTAAATGCAATTGACTTTTGAGATTACACAAATAATCTATGGCACAATAAGATGTACTGTCGAAAATATCGGTTAAGAAACACAAAAGTTATGTGTTTTGGCCGTCCACGTGACAGCGACAGCTAGCGCAAATTGCAAGAATTTCTGTATACAAGTGCATTTATGTCTGTAACTTTGGATTTGCCAGTTGCATAAAAAAATGCATATATAAAATGAGTTAACTAAAGGGAGACTTCAAGGGACGATACGTCGCGCTTTTATTGTTTAAAAACTTAGACTAAAGAATACAATCTTTATCAATATAAGCAATGCCTACAGAGACGCCGTCGCTGCCGCAGAGCCGCCGTCGCCGTTCTCGCCACT
>NW_026996506.1:0-931 GCF_035044405.1 Drosophila montana
TCAACTCTAAGAATGCCGAACTCATCCAAAAAAGGGTTAAGTGATGCGATACAACTGGATGGCTTAACAGCTGTTCTCGATCGCAGTGTTTAATCTCTTCCCACAGGTGTGCTCTCTGGACGAGCCGCAGTAAGAGTTGGGTCCCATGTTGTATATCACACACTGTAAGTCCAGGATGCCTGCTTCTGTGTATTAATTTATAGATATATGCGAATATACGCTGCATTGTATCAAATGAGTTTGCGTATTTACAAGTGGCAGATATATTAACGAAGGGAGATGACGCAACAAGGACATTTTTTCTTAGCTCGAGTTCTGGCCTTTCTGACAGGCAAGAAACTGGCCAGTCCAATTTGTTTCAACATAGAAATTCTGAGCCGTCGAAAACGACTCGCAACTTTGTCGTTGAACTGTCTTCTTTAAAGACACAGTGATGAGGAAGAAAATATTGACAAAGTCCTACGGACTCTGGAGCGACCTTTAGACTTTAGACTTTTTTCCTTTAGAAAATTCGAATATTGAATCTTCAGGTCCGGACGATTTTTTAGTTTGCGTTAAAGGGTCAGGAACCGACGAAGGGCTTGTTGGTATGACGTCCCAAGACATTCCAAACTTCGCTTGAAGGGTAAATGAACCGAATGTTGGCCACTAGGCAATCTGGTATGAGTCCTTAAGAAATGATCTTCACAATCCGTTTCTTCCTTTAATGTGGTAGGTGTAATTTCAAGCAGGCTTCTATCTCCCAAAATCGGCGCACCAATTCATCAGCACGATCTTCAGAACTTGACTCAAGTTTGCCCGCAGAATGCTTCGCAATCAATGTAGAATAACCCAAACGCGATCCGCCTCCAGAAACTACCCAACCAAGCCTTGTTTTCTGAAGACATGGAAGCCCTGGGAGAAGCTTTATCTGGCCGACGCTGAGAAGCTC
>NW_026996507.1:0-3358 GCF_035044405.1 Drosophila montana
AATGTGCCATAGAATAGAATATACCCATTTTCAATGGGTTCAGGGTATAATAAAAATAAGACTATCTACTAGCTATATTGTTTAGAATAGAAGAGATTATACGAGGAAGATAAGACTCCGAGCAGAATACTCTGTAATGCTTGTTATAGTCATCACAGTTTGCGGTTCTCGATCGATTGTTCGAATTTTAATACTTTTTTGATTAATGATTAAAGCGATATTAGCATTGAGACTCTTACCGGAGAGCATGTTCGGCAGGAATTTCTAGATTCCCTATAAACAACAAGTAAGAGGTTCTAGTCGGGAGCTACCTGACCGCTACGCGCTCTTTTGCTTCAGTGGTAATAAAGAACCTAAAAAAAAAAGTTCTCTTGGCATGGTTCTAACCTGCAACTGAACGCATTACTTGCTGCCGCCTCTACTCAACAGACATACAAGGAAAAAAAAAAACAGATTCTTCGCTAGGGTTGGAACTCGCAACAGACCGCACTACTCGCCGCCGCCTCTACCCAACAGCCACACCAATAATTGAATTCTAATGAAATAAAAAAAACTAATTAAAATAGCAGCACATAAAACAACACAATTGGAATTGCAACGCTATTGATAGAATTCAAGGCTGACGCGTATGAATGTGTGTTGCTACCGCTGATAGAAGGAACCGATCTTGATTAAATGTTCTACATGCGCAATATAATATTTGTATATTCTCAAAAAGTCAATTTCATTTAAATAGTGGTTTTTTTTGGTGGGCAGCATAAATTGGTTAATTTACTTGATTTATAGCTATAAGGTAGTAGCGAGGAGGTGGTGATAGCTATAAAATGAAAGACACATGATATATGTATATATACTATTCTAGAAGCTACATGTCAAGTTTGGTGACTCTAGCTCTTATTATTTACCAAATTTGCTCAAAAAACAGGATTTCGATATTGATTTTTATCGATTTCTTGGAAACGGGGCAAGGTATCCATTATCGGAAAAAAACTCGATCTGCGCGGGCACTAGGAGGACCTACAGCTAATTTCAAGTCTCTAGCTCTTATAGGTTCTAAGATCCTTGCGTTCATACATTGCAAACTTCCACAAATACATTATACCCTTTTTACCCATTTTTAATGAGTTCAGGGTATAAAAACACGTAAACAGACGTATATTTGTGTGGGTTTTGTTTGTTTGTTAAACAATTAAATATTTTTTTGTTTTATCGCGAGCAAATGTAAATTTGTGTTTTGTGCACACTCTTTTGTTCGCTTGGTCATCATTTGAATTCACCCATTATGCATTATTAGTTTTCACATAATCCTTAACAATTTTTCAACTTTGTTAACTTCAAACGTAAGACGTCTATTTTGCTGCCTTCAGCTAAGTTTGCAGATGAGATCGCGTATAATGATCCAGGCATTGCCTGATCTGTTCGCAAACATTTTTCTCCCTACTCCCTACGCCGTATCTAGGTATAATACTAATCAGCATTATCCTCATCAGTTACTTAAGTCAAACTGCATCTTATATCTCCTATACCTAAAGCTTTTGAGAGATTCGTAACATCTCAATTGCAACATTTATATAGCTCTTTTATTTCACCATCAAGTTTTCGACTTTGCTAATAACTCCTTACTGCTTCAGAAATTATGCCTTCTCGGCTTCACAGTCAATCCTCTGAGCTCGACATCAGAGCTGTTGCGTTATATTACCCAAAAGGTTTTTCTCCGAAATTTGTTTTCTAAATGTATTCAGATGACTTCTGGTGTTTTTCTCGGTTAATATATGACCTTTCCTCAATACTGTTCCACTCTCGAGTACTAATGTATGCTGATGTACATCAACATCAATTTGTGCCTTGCATATAAGGATACTGTAACCGGGCACACAGCGGCACCCAATTAATTGAAGAGTGGCAACGCCGGGCTTGCGATCCACTGCGCTGAGAGGGGTAACGCGGTAGAACAACCATGATTGGGCAACCGATTCGCTCATAGAAAGATTAGGAGGAGAGCGGGTCTGGTGCCCTTGCTAATACCCTTGGGCTACAACTGGGCCGATGACCCTAGAGTGGAACTGTGCAGATGGGCAGCAACGGTCCCCGCCTCGTACATGTATTCTTGGCCGAAAATCGGCACCGATGATGTTTCTGTCCAAATTGTCAGCGGTCAACGGCGGGCGTGCCTTGCTAGAAGTCAGGATACATCTTTTTTCTTTTTGCATGTCGGTCCCGAACTAAGGATTCTAACCGGCCAGCTAAGCCGACGCGTACAAAAACAAGTAAAACTTGTGACAAAATAAACAAAAACTTAAGAAAATTTTAAAACTTACGTGCGACACAGGACGAACTAATAAAATATCAGACAGTAAATAAAATAGACGACCCACGGTTCCGGCAAGGAAGGGACCAGTGTAATATGTGGGACGTTATGGTCACCAAGTAATATGTTGGACATCAAATTAATACTCTTGCATGACACTATTCACTTCAATCAGAAACACATCCATGTATTTTGAGTTGTCTTTATTCATTGAACTTTCATAATTCATATCTTATATTCTAAGCCTAAGCTGCGCAACTTCGCTGCCAGTAAACGCCGGCAGAGTTAGCGCATTATGTATTCCTTATATGGAATAGAGAGAGAATGTTATATATGTACATACATAAAGAAGGGATGGTCGCGCATGCTAAACATGTTGTCTCGGCACTTCTACTGCCCATTGCATACTTGTGGAATCATATTACTTTGCACTTGAATTATGCTTGGGTCTTTGGCTTATGTAAACATTGCAGCTAAGTGCTACAATGTGTTTCAATTTAAATGACACTGCGTACAGTGTGTATTCGATATGTATATTTAGTACAGTACTACAACTCCCTCCTTTTGAAAAATAACGTAATTTAGTGAAGTTATTTTAGTTGTAAATTATATGTTATTATTTTTCTTTTTTTTTTCTTGTTGTTTTTGTTAACTGTTTTCTTTTCATATTTTATATTAGTTTGTGCGAATATATTTTTGAATGTAATGAAAGGTAAAATTAAATTTCTTTTCTTTTTATATGGAATAATTTGCATACTAATAAATGATTTGTGTCGAAGCTGTACGTACATACCAATGCTAATTATTACTTATGGCCACACTACATCACTATGAAAGATAAGTTGTTAGTCTGTCCTTATTTACTTTTTGTTTTTAATGTCTGATATAATGATATTATCGTTTTCTTCTATTTTTTCTATTAATTATGGTCCTATGTATTTAAAATCTCGCTTATGACTTGTTTCGTTTCTTAATAAAACTTTATCTCCTATTTTTAGTTCTATGTCATTTACTTTCTTATCATATATAAGTTTATTTTTCTGCTTGTTC
>NW_026996508.1:0-79065 GCF_035044405.1 Drosophila montana
CGCGTTGTTTTCGACGCGTCCTGTCGGACACCGTCTCAAATTGCGTTGAGTGACCTTCTAAAAGTTGGACCTACCATTCAAGAGGAGCTGTACTCGACTCTGCTTCGATTTCGACTCCACAAATATGCGTTGACAGCTGACATCAAAAAAATGTATAGGCAGGTCATGGTGCACGAAGCGGATCGAGATTTCCAGCCCGTAGTGTGGAGAAAGAACCCATCTGACTCTTTGAGGTTCTTCTTCTACTGCGCCTGCCCCGTTTTTGGCAATACGGTGTTTAACAAAGCTAAGTGAGATCACACCCTAAAGCTGCTGACGTTATCAGTCACGACTTTTACGTCGATGATCTACTAACTGGTGCTGCATGCGTAGAGAACCTTTAGACAATTAAGTCTGTAGTGTCGCAAATACTTAAAAGCGCTGGTTTCGAACTAACCAAATGGTTTTCGAATTCTCCTGAGTTCTCCGCAACAAACGCAGCTAAGTCGACAACGATCTCAGAGTCTGACACAACCAAAACACTTGGCGTGTTGTGGTTGCCGAATGAAGATGCCTTTCAATTTAAGATTGACGATTCATTCATGGGTCTTAGAGCGACAAAACGGAAAATTCTCTCGGTGACTTCGCGGCTATTTGACCCGCTTGGCTTGTTAATCCCTCTGATAATCAAGGCAAAAATCCTACTCCAAGAGCTCTGGCTTCAGAAGTTAGACTGGGATGAATCTGTCCCTCAGAGTTCGGATAACTCGTGTCAGCAACTGAAACCTACTTTGTTTCATTTGCAACGAATAAAGATACCACTATACGAGTTTACAGAGCCAACTTCACCGATCGAGATACATGGTTTTGCCGACGCCTCAATAAGAGCGTTTGGCGCATGCGTATATATACGCAGCCACACTGCAGAAGGTTGTCGTATTTCGTTGTTGACATCCAAATCTAAAGTAGCCCCCCTCAAGACGAACACTCTTCCCCGACTTGAGCTGTGCGCGGCTCACCTTCTCGCAGATCTTTGTCATCGAATCAGAAATCTCATAAGATTACCGATTGAACGGACGGTTCTTCGGTCTGATTCTGAAGTCACGCTTCATTGGATTCGGTCACACCTGCTTGCCCAAGAGCACTCGTGAGTCTTTTTCGTGAGCGACTTTGGCTAATCAACCCCCATAGGTCTGTCGTCAGACAGTGAGATCATGTATCCGTTGCTTTAAATGCAAGCCTCGTCTGCTAACACAAATTATGGGAAATTTACCAGCAGATCGACTCCGAGCTCTCCGCCCATTTTCGATCTGTGGCGTCGATTTTTGTGGGCCAATTAGCACGACTTCTCGAATGCGTGGAAAGCCTACGTATAAGTCGTACATAGCACTGTTTGTTTGCTTCGCCTCCAAAGCGGTTCACTTAGAACTAGTATCTGACTTATCCCCTAATACATTTTTAATGGCTTTTCAAAGGTTCGTCGGCCGTTGAGGAGTCCCACAGACCGTCCATTGCGACAACGCGACGAACTTCGTAGGAGCAAGTCGCCAGTTCCTGGAGTTGCTAGCTCGAATCGAGGAAGAGGCGGACTTAATTCGCGAATCCGCATCAAAAAGCGGATGCGAATTTGCGTTCATACCGCCAAGAGCTCCGCACTTCGAGGGTCTGTGGGAGGCAGGTGTGAAGTCTGCAAAGCATCTACTCCTACGGCAGCCTGCTGCTAACGGCCGAGGAGCTGCAGACGACTCTTGTCGCAGTGGAAGCCGTCTTCAATTCCAGGCCCCAGGGAGCAATGAGCGAGGACCCAAGCGATGGCGTGGCTTTAACGCCAGGCCACCTACTGCTGGGAGGTCCATTGAGGGCTCTGCCAGCAGAGGGGACCCCGGACCAGCAGGGTCTCACCTGCTTGAATCGATGGCGAGCTGTCTCGTTGATCAAGCAACAGTTTTGGCGGCGATGGTCAAAGGAGTATGTGCTCGGACTCCAAGTGCGGAGCAAGTGGCACCGTCGCGTGGCTAGTGGCGGAAATTTTAAAAGGCCGATCCCCCAAGCGCTTCATGGTGGCCGGCGTTGGCACAGATCCGCGCTACGCACTAAAACGCTTAGCAGTCTTTTAAAGCCACCACAGTTCTCAATTTGTTTAATTATATAAAATAATATAATTTTTCATGGCGCCCTCCGCCTCACTGGCAACATAAGAGCCTGCACCTGAGAAGAAGAGTGTAAGTAGAGAAAAAAGTGTTCTTAAGAAAAATTACAAATAATCTTTATTGACCATATTTTTTAAGAAAATACAATAGGAAAAAAGAAAGTAAGAAATTTTTAATAATGTAAATAAATGTATGCTAGATATGTTGAGTGTTAAGTAAATGGGATAAAGAGATAGTGATGGGAAATCACCGACACGGTGGGGGAAAATCGATATGCAAGATATGCCCCTACTCATAGCTGGGAATGGCCAGTGAGTTCCCGTAGGTATCCTGAAAGCAACGATTTTATTAGGGGTACAGAAAGTTCGGTGGAGAAAACGGAATACAAACTATTGTAATTACATTACATTACATAATAGCGTTACATAGCGTAATTTGTTGTGCACGTAGGTAGAAATAAGGGGCGATAATTCCTGGAGGGTCTAGACGGAGCAGAGAATTGAAGACGCCCTAACAGAAAAGAAGAATCCATGTCGCCAACAATCAACTTATGAGACGCCCCAGAGACCCCCGACTACATACGCCTTATTCAAAAAGCCGCCTTTGACGTTAGTCCACGATAAAGCCTGAGGACCCAAACAGGCTTGGCGAAATATCACCTAAGCCAACTGTGTTGTAATAAAAATGAATGTTTTTTTTTTATTAATTTGAGAATATGGTTCTGTTTAATTTCTTTCTTAGGGTGTTTCTTGGTTTTCCGAGATACCTTGTGTAAATTGAACATTATTGTTTCTGTTATTGTTGCCATTTTTTACCATTGCTTTGACCGCTTGTGTAGTAGAATATTTGTTTTCGATGAAATACCATCAGCAATGTATGCACCTTCCAGTGCTTTGCTCAATTGTTCTATTGCTTGAGTTTAAACGTGCGTTGTTTTATGCTTCTGCTGAAGGTTCATTAATTTGGCGTTCGGTATATCTCCTGATTTGCCTTTTGCTGATAATCTTATCTTGTTTGATTAAGCTAAAAGCCTTTAAGTTTGGTTTTCACAACGGACACTGCCAAATTTCCGTGTGATCCCTTGTTCGAATCAACCTTACTTCGGTAAGGTTTCTTTTCAGTCCAAAGAGACATCATAGATAGAGTTTTGCTTCTTAAGAATGTGAACTTTTTCTGAACCTGGTCGTAAAACTGTGAGAGGGTCATGTTTCCAAGCCTGAGTGGTATATATAATAATACATTATTTGTGATTTATTTCTTTGTTGTTTTTTATTAATACATTTTTTTTTTTAATTATTTTGTGCATGCAATAACTCTAACTTATACAAAAAAATAATTATTATTTTATTTGGTTTGTTCCCTAGTGGGTTTTTTTTTTCAAAAAGCCATATTTTGATTGGATTAATTAAAATAAATTATTATATATCCTTTTTTATACCCTGACCCAATTGAAAATGGGTAAAAGGATATAATGTATTTATGCAAATGAATGTAACAGCCAGAAGGCAGCATTGTCCGACCCCATAAAGTATATATATTCTTGATCACCATCAATAGCCGAGTCGATCTAGCCATGTCCGTCTATCCGTCCGTCCGTCTGTCAGTTTGTATGAACGCGAGGTTCTCTGAACCTATAAGAGATAGAGACTTGTAATTTTGCACGTAGGTGCTCCTAGTGCCCGCGCAGTGCGAGTTTGTTTTCGATAATCGATAACTGTTTCCGCGTTCAGGTAATCGATAAAAATCGGTATCAAAATCGTGTTATTGAGCATTTTGGTAAATAATAAGAGCCAAAGTCACCAATTTTCCAGAACCCAAAAAATTACGCTCAGCGAGTTTATTTCCGTGACTGACATACTCAGTCGGTTCGAGGCAAGAGTGAACGCTGTTCCAAACATCTCTGTCAAGATATGCAAGCCATGCAAGCGAAATATGACCACTGCTATTTTGTTCATGAGCGCTGTGTCTTTACGCTTAATGAGCAAAAAAAAGTGCATCCGCTCTAACACCTGCTCCCAGTGTTCAGCCAAAAGGCTGCAGACTCCCTCCCATGGAGATTGAAGTTTTTTATTGGGAATATTTAAAATGGCCCTCTTTCCGAGACCTTTCCACGGCAATTAATTTAGCCAATCCACAGTTGACAGTGATTGAAAAACTATTTCACATTAACTCAAAGACAGGTGAGGAAGCTAAGGCAATCGTGTGCAAGTCTCCTCTCACAAATGATGGTTTTGCATTAGCGTGAAGTGACTTAACTGATAGATCTGAGAATAAGAACAGCCAACTTCAAGTCTTCTTCCATCTTCAGCCAGTTTCGCAGGAATCTAGAGATGCTATGAAAGACCTACAGATCATCATCCAAGGTTGCTTGACAGCTCTAGAGCATTCCCTCATAAGTCCTGTGAACTGGGATTGCCTTCTAGGTTACATGTGCACCTCTAAGCTGCCCAAGTGTACGCTTTCGCTGTGAAAACAGTCGTTGCACAACAAGGTTGCCATCCCAATGTGGAACGATCTGATTTTCTTCTTGTTAGAAAGATCTCGCACTATAGAGGCGATAGAGGGCATGAAGCCTAACACAAAAGTCCTCTCCAAGCCCATTCGATAGGAGCACCCTATGAAAAGAATTTACTCCTTTAAAAACAAGGTTGTGTCCCGTATTCTAAAGATGTCTGTTGGAGATAGGTCTTATAACATCAAGAGCGAAAACTCTGCCTGAATTCCCCCTTCTGCATCGTGGCAGCCCTCCTCCAGCTCCCACTGCAATAGTTCCTATTCGCAATCCACCTACCCCTACAATAAGCAGAGCTGTTTTGCTGAAAACAAGACATTATTAACATTTACCATTTGGACAAATTGCACAATTGGCCCTCACATCGAATTAGGTACATCATTTTGATGGACCTACCAGACATCCAACTGGCGGATTCCTCATTTCAGACGTACTCGCAGATTGACGTGCTGTTAGAAGCAGACATTATCCCGTCAATCCTTTTTGGCGCGCACAGCCCAATATATGCGTATCGCCACTGGGCATAGAAACCATCTTCGGTTGGATCCTGATGGCCAAGTAGTTCAGTCAAATGCCGCGAGAATTTCGTCCTTTTTCACAAAGATTTCGGTCAGCCCCAAACCAAGAACTTTACTCACAAAACCAAAAGGGATGAGGGAGACAGATATACAGTTACGTAACCGTTCAAGAATTCTGATTACATTAACCTGGGACATTCGAGCTCAATCGCACTTCCTCAGTTTCTAAGAAACAAAATCGTTTAATGAGAAGTGTTCCGCTAGAAGAGCAGTACGAAAACGAGATCAAGGACTACCTGGACTTGGATCATAGGGAATAAGAGCCTCCTAGTAACAACTCTAATAACTTTTATCTTCTTCATCACGCTGTATTCAACCCAGACAGCACCACCACAAAGACTCGCGTTGTGTTTAACGCATCCAGCCCACCCTCAAATAGCAAAACTTTGAACGAAATCATACACACAGGACCAGTTCTTCAATCCGATCTAAGCATCCAGATCCTCAATCGGCGTTTCTACCGCAATGTTTTCATCGCCAATATTACCAAAATATATCGAAAAATCCGTATTAACCCAAACGATACCCCATTTCAAAAAACCCTCTTCCGGAGTAATGATTGTAATCTCTATGACTATGAACTTCGGTGTCAACTGCGCTCCTTTTTTTATCGATTCGGGTACTGCAGCAGCTGTCCACTGACGTTCACTGAGAATACCCTGTCGCGAACGACGTCGTTTCCAATTTAATGTACGTCGACTACGTGCTTGCCGGGTACACACTTAAAGTGGTGCAGTCCGAGCTATCGGCGACTTGTGCACAGCTTTGGGCACCGCCAAGTTTCCATTGCGCGAATGGAACTCCAACGACAAGGCTGTGGTCATTAATTTTCCGAGGGAGCATATACTCCGAGCCGACTTCTTGGAGATAGAAGAAGCCAGACTTGCGAAGACGCTAGGTATTCGCTGAATTGCAGACAGCGATGAGTTCGCTTCGCTCCCTCCGACATTGAAGTGAAGAAATCCTTTACGAAACGTGAGGTGCTTTCACAAATCGCGAAGCTGTCTTATCCAGCGGAATGGTTAGCTCCATTCGCGGTTCGTGCTAAGATCTTCAATTCAAGAGACCTGGCTTCATGGTATGAGTTGGGATGCATACTTGCCAAGCCAACTCCTCCAAAGATGGCAAGAATTCCTCATATCCAGATGGGTTCACTCTTCCGTTAAGCCGAAGTTGCAATTCAATGGGTTTTGTGATGCTCAGCTAGCCACCATGCAAATGGACGAACTTCGTCGTTAATAGAGTCGCCAAGACCACACAATACACCGAGTCCAGCCAATGGTCTTATGTGCAGAGGTGTCCCTTCATGCGACCTCGTGGCTAATGATCTTTCCTGGTACGGACCAGAAGGGCTACAATTGCCACGATCTCAATGGCCAACTCCTATCGAATCAGCCTATTAAACTGAGGAAGAGCCCCGTGAAATGCAACCTAGCAAAGTTGCCTCCTAAATTCAATATCACCGACCGTTTCTCCGAATTCAATATCGTGGACCGTTTCTCCGAATTCAGCAAAGCACGTAGAGGCATGGCCAATGTTTACATTTTCATTAAGCGCTGTCAGAAACCTGATATTCAATTTACGAAAAGAATCAGCAGCACTGAGCTATCCGAAGCTCAAAAGCGGCTTATTGTACATACTCAACGCATTAAGTACTCTAAGGAGTATAAGTGTTTGCTCGGCAAGCAACTTATACTAAGCTCAAGTGCCATTATTAATACCAATCCGTTCATTGATCAAAATGGAGTCATGAGAGCATGCTAGTATGTGAATGCTTTCGAGTTTCTGCGCTATGACGAAAGGCATCGTATCTCCATCCACGGTGGAAACCAGATAATGCTGCAACTGATCCGGTGCAAGTTCTGGATTCCAAAACTTAGGAATCTAGTCGAGGCCATGATAAATTTCTGTCGAGAATGTGTAGTTAATTGCAAGCCTTTCTTCCACGTTCTTCCACCCGTTCGCGCATACAGGCGTCGATTTTGCAGGGCCATTCGATATCAAAAAGTACACATGCGTTTTTCTATGCAACAGCACACGAGCCATACACTTAAAAACCACTTCGGACCTGACGATCGAAAAATTCCTTGCCGAGTTCGTTCGATTTGATTTTCCCTCAACAAATGTATTCTGACAACGGCAACATCGGTCGTTGGAGCCTTAAAGCCTTTATCGTGTATCTTCATTGAAGCCGCAAAAACGTGTATAATTTTAACCTACAGCCATCAAAATTTGTCCAGGGACTTCAAGCGCCCCTAGCGCCCCTCCAGTGGGTGGCTAATTGGGAAGCGGGAATAAAGACCTTCAAAATGCTATTTTGCAATACCAATTCCCCTTTCAAGCACACGTTTGAGGAGTTATATACACTCTTATCCAATGTAGTGTAAATGATTAGATGTTCCACATATATGTAAATGATTAAGTGCTCCACATATATGTAAATGATTAAGTGTTCCAAATATATGTAATATATTTTAAATAAAAACGACCAGCACGTCAGTGCCGTTTTGTAGCTTTGTTCTGAACGCCTTTATTCGTATTAAAATTGTGCGCTTAGCCTATGGATATACATATATACTTATGCTGTTATTGGTTAACAGCTACAAAGAGAGGGAGAGTGTGTATCTTGCATATGCCTGTGAGCATATATGTATATGTTGCTCACGAAATGCGCTCAGACCGAGCGTGGGATATGCAGCGTAAGCATAAACGGTCAGCTAGTGAGGCTAGTGAAGCGCGCTACGTAATATGAGCCAGAGCCAATACATTAAATGGCTCTGGGCTTGTTTACTGTATAATTGTTATTGTATGCAACAAAGAGCCGCGTACTTTATATTTAAATACAAGGTGTTCTGTTAGGGCATATACACACTACACCCCCCTTTTTAGAGAAAGAACGTAACATTATGCATGTGTAGTTATGACCTTAATTATTGTAAGTTTTTTTTTTGATTGCGTTTTTTTTGTGTATATTATGTTTTGCTTATATAAAGTAGTAAAATATAATAAGAATTATTTTTGAATTTAACAATTGATTAAAATATATTTATATAAAAGTTGAAAAATGTATGAATATAAAAATATAAAAATGTAAGAATGTAAAAAGTAAAAAGTGTTCAAAATATATATTAAAGATATACAAATTTGATAATTAAAAATTTTGTTTGTTCAAAGATAAATTTCATTACAATAATTTCTTTTTCTGTAATAGTGTTGTTTTTTTTTTTTTTTCTTTTGGCTGATCAGGCCGTTGTATTTTTTTTTATTTTGAATTCGAATTTATAAAGAAAATTTAGAAGTATTATGCATTAAAAATTTTTAATCTATCCATATGAACTTTCTGTTTTTATACCCTGAAAATTGAAAATGGGTAAAAAGGTTATAATGTATTTGTGCAAATGTATGTAACAGGCAGAAGGAAGCATCTCCGACCCCATATATATTCTTGATCAGCATCAACAACCGAGTCGATTTAGCCATGCCCGTCTGTCTGTCCGTCCGTCCGTCTGTCCGTATATATGAACGCAAGGATCTCAGAACCTATAAGAACTAGAGACTTGAAATTTTCGCTGTAGGTCCTCCTAGTCCATGCGCAGATCGAGTTTGTTTCCGATAATCGATAACTTGCCCCATTATCAAGTAATCGATTAAAATCGATATCGAGCAATTTTGGTAACGTGACATGTAGCTTCTAGAATAGTGTATATATATCAAGTATTTTTCATTTTATAGCTATCGCCACATAAATCATGTAAGTAAACCAACTTGTTTTGCCTATCTAATTAAGCCACAAGTTATAAGCAATTGACTTCTTGAGACTACACAAATATTCTATGGCATAATAAGATGTACTGTCGAAAATTTCATTAAGATCGGTTAAGAAACAAAAAAAAGCACCAAGCGCAAATTCCAAGAATTTCTGTGTGCATGTACACACACACATTTATGCGCGTCTGCTTTGAATTCTATCAACAGCATTGCAATTGCGATTGTATTGTTTTCTGTGCTGCTATTTTAATTGGTTTTCTTCTCAGTGCGTCCCAATTATTGGTGTGGCTCTTGAGTAGAGGCGGGGGCAAGTGGTGCAGTATGTAGCGAGTTCGAACCCTATGGAGGAAACTTTTTTTTTTTGGCTGGTGTGGCTGTTAAATAGAGGAGGCATCAAGGGAACTTTTTTTTTAATTTATCTTTATTATTACTAAAGCAAACGAGCGCGTAGCGCGAGCTGCATTTGGTGTTGGAAGAAGAGGGTTCAGGGTATCCCCTAGTCGGGAGCTCCCGACTAGAACCTATTACTTGTTCGTTTTGTATAAGGGTCACCGGCTGAAGTAGCGCTACTCTCAATGATTTTAATATTTTATTGCCCATTCTTTTAAAAGTATCAAGCCTTTGGAAGAACTGACCTTAGTCAAGAGTTCCATTAGTATACAAATCGTCAACATCTATTCTTGCCTTGTTTCAACAAACATGAGCAAAAGATCGACATGGTCATCGGAGCTGAGACGTTCTTTGAGCTTCTGTCTGTCGGTCAGATTAAACAAGGTCCGAATTGTCCGATTCTGCAAAAGACACTTGTTGGCTGGATTGTATCAGGGCGTTACACGCCGTTAAGTCATGAGAAGACTCATGCTGTCAATCTGAGTTGCCAAGAAGAGTCTTATACCTCGATAGACAAAACATTGCAGAAATTTTGGTCATTGGAAGAGAGAACAGATGAACAGCAGTTATGTGAGAGCCACTTTCAAGATAATTTGGAAATACTGCCGTCAGGTAGATTTAAAGTAAGACTGCCATTTAAATCAGATCCCAATCAGCTTCGTAACTCATTCGAGGTTGCTAAGCGTCATTTTTTGTCGCTTGTCTCGCTTGTCTCGAGATCCTGAGCTTAAGCGCATGTACTTGGAATTCATGGAGGTATATTTAACTTTAGGTCACATGTATGAAATAGATGATCAGATTCCAAGTTCTCCACACTACTTTATTCCGCATCAGTGTGTTTTAAGACCACAAAGCACATCGAGAAAGTAACGCGTTGTTTTCGACGCGTCCTGTCGGACACCGTCTCAAATTGCGTTGAATGACCTTCTAATGGTTGGACCGACCATTCAAGAGGAGCTGTACTCGACTCTGCTTCGATTTCGACTCCACAAATATGCGTTGACAGCTGACATCAAAAAAATGTATAGGCAGGTTATAGTGCACGAAGCGGATCGAGATTTCCAGCTCGTAGTGTGGAGAAAGAACCCATTTGACTCTTTGCGGTTCTTCTTCTACTGCGCCTGCCCCGTTTTTGGCAATACGGTGTTTAACAAAGCTAAGTGAGATCACACCCTAAAGCTGCTGACGTTATCAGTCACGACTTTTACGTCGATGATCTACTAACTGGTGCTGCATGCGTAGAGAACCTTTAGACAATTAAGTCTGTAGTGTCGCAAATACTTAAAAGCGCTGGTTTCGAACTAACCAAATGGTTTTCGAATTCTCCTAAGTTCTCCGCAACAAACGCAGCTAACTCGATAACGATCTCAGAGTCTGACACAACCAAAACACTTGGCGTGTTGTGGTTGCCGAATGAAGATGCCTTTCAATTTAAGATTGACGATTCATTCATGGGTCTTAGAGCGACAAAACGGAACATTCTCTCGGTGACATCGCGGCTATTTGATCCGCTTGGCTTGTTAAGCCCTCTGATAATCAAGGCAAAAATCCTACTCCAAGAGCTCTGGCTTCAGAAGTTAGACTAGGATGAATCTGTCCCTCAGAGTTCGGACAACTGAAATCTACTTTGTTTCATCTGCAACGAATAAAGATACCACTATACGAGTTTACAGAGCCAACTTCACCGATCGAGATACATGGTTTTGCCGACGCCTCAATAAGAGCGTTTGGCGCTTGCGTATATATACACAGCCATACTGCAGAAGGTTGTCGTATTTCGTTGTTGACATCCAAATCTAAAGTAGCCCCCCTCAAGACGAAGACTCTTCCCTTACTTGAGCTGTGCGCGGCTCACCTTCTCGCAGATCTTTGTCATCGAATCAGAAATCTCATAAGATTACCGATTGAACGGACGGTTCTTGGGTCTGATTCTGAAGTCACGCTTCATTGGATTCGGTCACATCCTTTGTCTTTGGCAACATTTGTGTCAAATCGAGTGGCTGAAATCCAAGAATGGACAGAGAAAGCTGAATGGCGCCATGTACCTACAAAGCAAAACCCAGCAGATATTGTTTCAAGAGGCTGTGATGTCGATTAATTACTTGCGTCGATGTGGTTCGATGGCCCTTCATTTTTTAAGGAACCAAGAGAATCCAGCATCTGATGACAGATGATATGCGAACTCTAGAGTTGAATTTAAAGATGACATGGATAGAGGTCGAAAGGGCACACGCGTGGGACAATGAGTATAATGAATCTTGGTGCTCCTTTTCGTTGTCATGCTGGCCCAAGAGCACTCGTGAGTCTTTTTCGTGAGCGACTTTGGCTAATCAACCCCCATAGGTCTGTCGTCAGACAGTGAGATCATGTATCCGTTGATTTAAATGCAAACCTCGTCTGCTAACACAAATTATGGGAAATTCACCAGCAGATCGACTCCGAGCTCTCCGCCCATTTTCGATCTGTGGCGTCGATTTTTGTGGCCCAATTAGCACGACTTTTCGATTGCGTGGAAAGCCTACGTATAAGTCGTACATAGCACTGTTTGTTTGCTTCGCCTCCAAAGCGGTTCACTTAGAACTAGTATCTGACTTATCCCCTAATACATTTTTAATGGCTTTTCAAAGGTTCGTCGGCCGTCGAGGAGTCCCACAGACCGTCCATTGCGACAACGCGACGAACTTCGTAGGAGCAAGTCGCCAGTTCCTGGAGTTGCGAGCTCGAATCGAGGAAGAGGCGGAGTCAATTCGCGAATCCGCATCAAAAGCGGATGCGAGTTTGCGTTCATACCGCCAAGAGCTCCGCACTTCGAGGGTCTGTGGGAGGCAGGTGTGAAGACTGCAAAGCACCTACTCCTACGGACGGTAGGCGGCCTGCTGCTAACGGCCGAGGAGCTGCAGACGACTCTTGTCGCAATGGATGCCGTCTTCAATTCCAGGCCCCTGGGAGCAATGAACGAGGACCCAAGCGATGGCGTGGCTCTAACGCCAGGCCACCTACTGCTGGGAGGCCCATTGAGGGCTCTGCCAGCAGAGGGGACCCCGGACCAGCAGAGTCTCACCTGCTTGAATCGATGGCGAGCTGTCTCGTTGATCAAGCAACAGTTTAGGCGGCGATGGTCAAAGGAGTATGTGCTCGGACTCCAAATGCGGAGCAAGTGGCACCGTCGCGTGCCAAACGTCGTTGTGGGAGAGCTGGTGGTCGTCGCCGAGGACAATCTGCCCCCCAGCAGTGGCTTGTGGCGGAAATTTTAAAAGGCTGATCGACAAGTTGGCTCGGCTACCCGTGGAATATAGCCCCCAAGCGCTTCATGGTGGCCGGTGTTGGCACAGATCCGCGCATTAATTTTAAAAATGAATTTGAAAAACATGAAGTCTAGCGTATTGTAGGTTTAGGGCGGAGCGAGAGCGTAATAAAGCTTTATCACTCGCTTTGGAGCGAATTCGCCTCGCTTCGCCGCCTTAGCATAACTCTATATAGTTCAGTTGTCGAATTACATCAAAGCGATACGCACTAAAACGCTTAGCAGTCTTTTAAAGCCACCACAGTTCTCAATTTGTTTAATTATATAAAATAATATAATTTTTCATGGCGCCCTCCGCCTCACTGGCAACATAAGAGCCTGCACCTGAGAATAAGGGTGTAAGTAGAGAAAAAAGTGTTCTTAAGAAAAATTACAAATAATCTTTATTGACTATATTATTTAAGAAAATACAATAAATAGGAAAAAAGAAAGTAAGAAATTGTTAATAAAGTAAATAAATGTATGCTAGATATGTAGAGTGTTAAGTAGATGGGATAAAGAGATAGTGATGGGAAATCACCGACACGGTGGGGGAAAATTGATATGCAAGCTATGCCCCTACTCATAGCTGGGAATGGCCAGTGAGTTCCCGTAGGTATCCTGAAAGCAACGATTTTATTAGGGGTACAGAAAGTTCGGTGGAGAAAACGGAATACAAACTATTGTAATTACATTACATTACATAATACGCGAAAAGAATTGTGCATAGCGTAATTTGTTGTGCACGTAGGTAGAAATAAGGGGCGATAATTCCTGGAGGGTCTAGACGGACAGAGAATTGAAGACGCCCTAACAGAAAAGAAGAATCTATTCGCCAACAATCAACTTATGAGACGCCCCAGAGACCCCCGACTACCTACCCCTTATTCAAAAAGCCGCCTTTGACGTTTGTCCACGATAAAGCCTGAGGACCCAAACAGGCTTGGCGAAATATCACCTAAGCCAACTGTGTTGTAATAAAAATGAATGTTTTTTTTTTTATTAATTTGAGAATATGGTTCTGTTTAATTTCTTTATCCTTAGGGTGTTTCTTGGTTTTCCGAGATACCTTGTGTAAATTGAACATTATTGTTTCTGTTATTGTTGCAGTTTTGCCTACCGCGCTGGTTGTTTTTACCGCGATAGCCATTACTACTTCTGCCTTTGTGACTACCGCGGTTGGTATTCTTGTCTCCCCGATAGTTATTGGGAAGCCCATTGCAAAAAACCAAACTGTATCTGATCTGACCAGTTGCATCGGTGCAGCTGTTGACAAATTTAGAAATGGCTTCGTTCATGTTATTAAAACGACTTGTTTCCATTATAAGCTTTACTTTATCTCCTGATTTGCCTTTTGCTGATAATCTTATCTTGTTTGATTAAGCTAAAAGCCTTTAAGTTTGGTTTTCACAACGGACACTGCCAAATTTCCGTGTGATCCCTTGTTCGAATCAACTTTTTTGAGAGCAATGAGAAAACTCAGTAGATTCTCGTGCTTCTCGTCGAATTCCGAAATTAGCCTTGAGGCTGTTAGTAGAAAATCGACAGGGATTGTGCCATTTTTACAATTAGAGTGGCGGACCAAACGTTACCGGTGTTTTTAATACCGATGGTAAATAAATCTGTAAATTGTATTTTTCGTTTAAGTTTGCCAGATTATCCCTTAGACGTTGTAAAGTGTCTGAAAATTTGACTCTTTCTAAACTTGTGAGTTTATGTTTACTTCCATTAACCAAACTATCTATTTCATTGTAATAATATATATGAATCTCATTGTGTTTGATTATAGTCGTCCGCAAAACTGTTTTATATAAACTATATATCCAAATCTAGTTTCCGATCTCGGCAATGATAGTATGATGTAGTGTTCGAAAGTTTTCAGGGCCATTGGACTCTGGTCCTGTTACGTTCGCCTTGTACTCTGCAAGTCGTTTTGGTGTCAGTTTATAGAATTTCGAAAGACGGCATACGACAGTGGCCGTCAATTATAATATTAGATTCAATAGCGTCACTAACAATCATTATTACATTAAGCATGCATGAGTACACTACACATGATTGAACTCAATTTCCTGTGCCATTGTCAAGGCAGACGCCAAATCTTTGGGCTGGCTGAGAACAAAATTTCGGTAAGGTTTCTTTTCAGTTCAAAGAGACATCATAGATAGAGTTTTGCTTCTTAAGAATGTGAACTTTTTCTGAACCTGGTCGTAAAACTGTGAGAGGGTCATGTTTCCAAGCCTGAGTGGTATATATAATAATATATTATTTGTGATTTATTTCTTTGTTGTTTTTTATTAATACATTTTTTTTTTTAATTATTTTGTGCATGCAATAACTCTAACTTATACAAAAAAATAATTATTATTTTATTTGGTTTGTTCCCTAGTGGGTTTTTTTTTTTAAAAAAGCCATATTTTGATTGGATTAATTAAAATAAATTATTATATATCCTTTTTTATACCCTGACCCAATTGAAAATGGGTAAAAGGATATAATGTATTTATGCAAATGAATGTAACAGCCAGAAGGCAGCATTGTCCGACCCCATAAAGTATATATATTCTTGATCACCATCAATAGCCGAGTCGATCTAGCCATGTCCGTATATCCGTCCGTCCGTCTGTCAGTTTGTATGAACGCGAGGTTCTCTGAACCTATAAGAGATAGAGACTTGTAATTTTGCACGTAGGTGCTCCTAGTGCCCGCGCAGTGCGAGTTTGTTTTCGATAATCGATAACTGTTTCCGCGTTCAGGTAATCGATAAAAATCGGTATCAAAATCGTGTTTTTGAGCATTTTGGTAAATAATAAGAGCCAAAGTCACCAATTTTCCAGAACCCAAAAAATTACGCTCAGCGAGTTTATTTCCGTGACTGACATACTCAGTCGGTTCGAGGCAAGAGTGAACGCTGTTCCAAACATCTCTGTCAAGATATGCAAGCCATGCAAGCGAAATATGACCACTGCTATTTTGTTCATGAGCGCTGTGTCTTTACGCTTAATGAGCAAAAAAAAGTGCATCCGCTCTAACGCCTGCTCCCTGTCTTCAGCCAAAAAGGCTGCAGACTCCCTCCCATGGAGATTGAAGTTTTTTATTGGGTCTATTTAAAATGGCCCATTTTCCGAGACCTTTCCACGGTTATTAATTTAGCCAATCCACAGTTGACAGTGATTGAAAAACTATTTCACATTAACTCAAAGACAGGTGAGGAAGCTAAGGCAATCGTGTGCAAGTCTCCTCTCACAAATGATGGTTTTGCATTAGCGTGAAGTGACTTAACTGATAGAATAAGAACAGCCAACTTCAAGTCTTCTTCCATCTTCAGCCAGTTTCGCAGGAATCTAGAGATGCTATGAAAGACCTACAGATCATCATCCAAGGTTGCTTGACAGCTCTAGAGCATTCCCTCATAAGTCCTGTGAACTGGGATCGCCTTCTAGGTTACCTGTGCAAGCGTACGCTTGCGCTGTGAAAACAGTCGTTGCACAACAAGATTGCCATCCCAATGCCATCCCACTCTAATTAAGTCACAAGTTATAAGCAATTGACTTCTTGAGTATACACAAATATTCTATGGCATAATAAGATGTACTGTCGAAAATTTCATTACGATCGGTTAAGAAACAAAAGTTATGTGCGCACGTTTAGCAGCAGCAAGCGCAAATTCAAAGAATTTATGTGTGCATGTACACACACACATTTATGCGCGTTTGCTTTGAATTCTATCAACAGCATTGCAATTGCGATTGTATTGTTTTCTGTGCTGCTATTTTAATTGGTTTTCTTCTCAGTGCGTCCCAATTATTGGTGTGGCTCTTGAGTAGAGGCGGGGGCAAGTGGTGCAGTATGTAGCGAGTTCGAACCCTATGGAGGAACCTTTTTTTTTTTTTGCTGGTGTGGCTGTTAAATAGTGAAGGTATCAATTGAACTTTTTTTTATAATTTATCTTTATTATTACTAAAACAAACGAGCGCGTAGCGCGAGCTGCATTTGGTGTTGGAAGAAGAGGGTTCAGGGTATCCCCTAGTCGGGAGCTTCCGACTAGAACCTCTTACTTGTTCGTTTTGTATAAGGGTCACCAGCTGAAGTAGCGCTACTCTCATTGATTTTAATATTTTATTGCCCATTCTTTTGAAAGTATCTATTGAAATTGATTCAACGATTTTTTCATGCGGTGCCACTTTGAGTTGGCTGATTTCTAAAATACCGGCTTGAGTTTCAAGCCTTTGGAAGAACTGACCTTAGTCAAGAGTTCCATTAGTATACAAATCGTCAACATCTATTCTTGCTATAACTTTAATCCCTTGTTTCAACAAACATTTAGATTCAGTTATTCGCAAGGTCACTACTTTCCGTACTTCAAAAAGGGAGGTCAATGTCAGTGATTGGAAAATCCCTGAGAACTTGCAATTGGCTGATCCATATTTTCATAAGCCACAATCGACATGCTCATCGGAGCTGAGACGTTCTTTGAGCTTCTGTCTGTCGGTCAGATTAAACAAGGTCCGAATTGTCCGATTCTGCAAAAGACACTTGTTGGCTGGATTGTATCAGGGCGTTACACGCCGTTAAGTCATGAGAAGACTCATGCTGTCAATCTGAGTTGCCAAGAAGAGTCTTATACCTCGATAGACAAAACATTGCAGAAATTTTGGTCATTGGAAGAGAGAACAGATGAACAGCAGTTATGTGAGAGCCACTTTCAAGATAATTTGGAAATACTGCCGTCAGGTAGATTTAAAGTAAGACTGCCATTTAAATCAGATTCCAATCAGCTTGGTAACTCATTCGAGGTTGCTAAGCGTCGTTTTTTGTCGCTTGACAGACGCTTGTCTCGAGATCCCGAGCTTAAGCGCATGTACTTGGAATTCATGGAGGAATATTTAACTTTAGGTCACATGTATGAAATAGATGATCAGATTCCAAGTTCTCCACACTACTTCATTCCGCATCAGTGTGTTTTAAGACCACAAAGCACATCGACAAAGTAACGCGTTGTATTTTGTATTGCGTTGAATGACCTTCTAATGGCTGGACCGACCATTCAAGAGGAGCTGTACTCGACTCTGCTTCGATTTCGACTCCACAAATATGCGTTGTATATCAAAAAAATGTATAGGCAGGTCATGGTGCACGAAGCGGATCGAGATTTCCAGTTCGTAGTGTGGAGAAAGAACCCATCTGACTCTTTGAGGTTCTTCTTCTACTGCGCCTTCCCCGTTTTTGGCAATACGGTGTTTAACAAAGCTAAGTGAGATCACACCCTAAAGCTGCTGACGTTATCAGTCACGACTTTTACGTCGATGATCTACTAACTGGTGCTGCATGCGTAGAGAACCTTCAGACAATTAAATCTGTAGTGTCGCAAATACTTAAAAGCGCTGGTTTCGAACTAACCAAATGGTTTTCGAATGCTCCTGAGTTCTCCGCAACAAACGCAACTAAGTCGATAACGATCTCAGAGTGTGATACAACCAAAACCCTTGGCGTGTTGTGGTTGCCGAATGAAGATGCCTTTCAATTTAAGATTGACGATTCATTCATGGGTCTTAAAGCGACAAAACGGAACATTCTCTCGGTGACGTCGCGGCTATTTGACCCGCTTGGCTTGTTAAGCCCTCTGATAATCAAGGCAAAAATCCTACTCCAAGAGCTCTGGCTTCAGAAGTTAGACTAGGATGAATCTGTCCCTCAGAGTTCGGATAACTCGTGGCAGCAACTGAAATCTACGTCGTTTCATCGCTTCACCGATCGAGATACATGGTTTTGCCGACGCCTCAATAAGAGCGTTTGGCGCATGCGTATATATACGCAGCCACACTGCAGAAGGTTGTCGTATTTCGTTGTTGACATCCAAATCTAAAGTAGCCCCCCTCAAGACGAACACTCTTCCCCGACTTGAGCTGTGCGCGGCTCACCTTCTCGCAGATCTTTGTCATCGAATCAGAAATCTCATAAGATTACCGATTGAACGAACAGTTCTTGGGTCTGATTCTGAAGTCACGCTTCATTGGATTCGGTCACATCCTTTGTCTTTGGCAACATTTGTGTCAAATCGAGTGGCTGAAATCCAAGAATGGACAGAGAAAGCTGAATGGCGCCATGTACCTACAAAGCAAAACCCAGCAGATATTGTTTCAAGAGGCTGTGATGTCGATAAATTACTTGCGTCGATGTGGTTCGATGGCCCTTCATTTTTTAAGGAACCAAGAGAATCCTGGCCGGTTCACCAGCATCTGATGACAGATGATATGCGAACTCTAGAGTTGAATTTAAAGATGACATGGATAGAGTTAGAAAGGGCACACGCGTGGGACAAAGCCTGCAGCGTCTTAATCCATTTATACATGAGTATAATGGATCTTGGTGCTCCTTTTCGTTGTTGCGAGTAGGGGGACGACTTGTAAATGCTCCTATTTCAAATGATGCCAAGTTTCCGCTACTTTTAAAAAAAGCTCGCAATTCGCTAGAAGCTTTATTAAATACCTGCATTTGACGAATTGTCATGCTGGCCCAAGAGCACTCGTGAGTCTTTTTCGTGAGCGACTTTGGCTAATCAACCCCCATAGGTCTGTCGTCAGACAGTGAGATCATGTATCCGTTGATTTAAATGCAAACCTCGTCTGCTAACACAAATTATGGGAAATTTACCAGCAGATCGACTCCGAGCTCTCCGCCCATTTTCGATCTGTGGCGTCGATTTTTGTGGCCCAATTAGCATGACTTTTCGAATGCGTGGAAAGCCTACGTATAAGTCGTACATAGCACTGTTTGTTTGCTTCGCCTCCAAAGCGGTTCACTTAGAACTAGTATCTGACTTATTCCCTAATACATTTTTAATGGCTTTTCAAAGGTTCGTCGGCTGTCGAGGAGTCCCACAGACCGTCCATTGCGACAACGCGACGAACTTCGTAGGAGCAAGTCGCCAGTTCCTGGAGTTGCTAGCTCGAATCGAGGAAGAGGCGGACTCAATTCGCGAATCCGCATCAAAAAGCGGATGCGAATTTGCGTTCATACCGCCAAGAGCTCCGCACTTCGAGGGTCTGTGGGAGGCAGGTGTGAAGTCTGCAAAGCACCTACTCCTACGGACGGTAGGCAGCCTGCTGCTAACGGCCGAGGAGCTGCAGACAACTCTTGTCGCAGTGGAAGCCGTCTTCAATTCCAGGCCCCTGGGAGCAATGAGCGAGGACCCAAGCGATGGCAAGGCTCTAACGCCAGGCCACTTACTGGTGGGAGGCCCATTGAGGGCTCTGCCAGTAGAGGGGACCCCGGACCAGCAGGGTCTCACCTGCTTGAATTGATGGCGAGCTGTCTCGTTGATCAAGCAACAGTTTTGGCGGCGATGGTCAAAGGAGTATGTGCTCGGACTCCAAGTGCGGAGCAAGTGGCACCGTCGCGTGCCAAACGTCGTCGTGGGAGAGCTAGTGGTCGTCGCCGAGGACAATCTGCCCCCCAGCAGTGGCTTGTGGCGGAAATTTTAAAAGGCCGATCCACAAGTTGGTTAGGCTACCCGTGGAATGAAGCCCCCAAGCGCTTCATGGTGGCCGGTGTTGGCACAGATCCGCGCATTAATTTTAAAAATGAATTTGAAAAACATGAAGTCTAGCGTATTGTAGGTTTAGGGCGGAGCGAGAGCGTAATAAAGCTTTATCACTCGCTTTGGAGCGAATTCGCCTCGCTTCGCCGCCTTAGCATAACTCTATATAGTTCAGTTGTCGAATTACATCAAAGCGATACGCACTAAAACGCTTAGCAGTCTTTTAAAGCCACCACAGTTCTCAATTTGTTTAATTATATAAAATAATATAATTTTTCATGGCGCCCTCCGCCTCACTGGCAACATAAGAGCCTGCACCTGAGAATAAGGGTGTAAGTAGAGAAAAAAGTGTTCTTAAGAAAAATTACAAATAATCTTTATTGACTATATTATTTAAGAAAATACAATAAATAGGAAAAAAGAAAGTAAGAAATTGTTAATAAAGTAAATAAATGTATGCTAGATATGTAGAGTGTTAAGTAGATGGGATAAAGAGATAGTGATGGGAAATCACCGACACGGTGGGGGAAAATTGATATGCAAGCTATGCCCCTACTCATAGCTGGGAATGGCCAGTGAGTTCCCGTAGGTATCCTGAAAGCAACGATTTTATTAGGGGTACAGAAAGTTCGGTGGAGAAAACGGAATACAAACTATTGTAATTACATTACATTACATAATACGCGAAAAGAATTGTGCATAGCGTAATTTGTTGTGCACGTAGGTAGAAATAAGGGGCGATAATTCCTGGAGGGTCTAGACGGAGCAGAGAATTGAAGACGCCCTAACAGAAAATAAGAATCCATGTCGTCAACAATCAACTTATGAGACGCCCCAGAGACCCCCGACTACCTACCCCTTATTCAAACAGCCGCCTTTGACGTTTGTCCACGATAAAGCCTGCGGACCCAAACAGGCTTGGCGAAATATCACCTAAGCCAACTGTGTTGTAATAAAAATGAATGTTTTTTTCTATTTATTTGAGAATATGGTTCTGTTTAATTTCTTTATCCTTAGGGTGTTTCTTGGTTTTCCGAGATACCTTGTGTAAATTGAACATTACTGTTTCTGTTATTGTTGCAGTTTTGCCTACCGCGCTGGTTGTTTTTACCGCGATAGCCATTACTACTTCTGCCTTTGTGACTACCGCGGTTGGTATTCTTGTCTCCACGATAGTTATTGGGAAGCCCATTGCAAAAAAACCAAACTGTATCTGATCTGACCAGTTGCATCGGTGCAGCTGTTGACAAATTTAGAAATGGCTTCGTTCATGTTATTAAAACGACTTGTTTCCATTATGAGCTTTACTTTATCAACTGAACCATTTTTTACCATTGCTTTGACCGCTTGTGTAGTAGAATATTTGTTTTCGATGAAATACCATCAGCAATGTATGCGCCTTCCAGTGCTTTGCTCAATTGTTCTATTGCTTGAGTGTAAACGTGCGTTGTTTTATGCTTCTGCTGAAGGTTCATTTATTTGGCGTTCGGTATATCTCCTGATTTGCCTTTTGCTGATAATCTTATCTTGTTTGATTAAGCTAAAAGCCTTTAAGTTTGGTTTTCACAACGGACACTGCCAAATTTCCGTGTGATCCCTTGTTCGAATCAACTTTTTTGAGAGCAATGAGAAAACTCAGTAGATTACAGTGCTTCTCGTCGAATTCCGAAATTAGCCTTGAGGCTGTTAGTAGAAAATCGACAGGGATTGTGCCATTTTTACAATTAGAGTGGCGGACCAAACGTTACCGGTGTTTTTAATACCGATGGTAAATAAATCTGTAAATTGTATTTTTCGTTTAAGTTTGCCAGATTATCCCTTAGACGTTGTAAAGTGTCTGAAAATTTGACTCTTTCTAAACTTGTGAGTTTATGTTTACTTCCATTAACCAAACTATCTATTTCATTGTAATAATATATATGAATCTCATTGTGTTTGATTATAGTCGTCCGCAAAACTGTTTTATATAAACTATATATCCAAATCTAGTTTCCGATCTCGACAATGATAGTATGATGTAGTGTTCGAAAGTTTTCAGGGCCATTGGACTCTGGTCCTGTTACGTTCGCCTTGTACTCTGCAAGTCGTTTTGGTGTCAGTTTATAGAATTTCGAAAGACGGCATACGACAGTGGCCGTCAATTATAATATTAGATTCAATAGCGTCACTAACAATCATTATTACATTAAGCATGCATGAGTACACTACACATGATTGAACTCAATTTCCTGTGCCATTGTCAAGGCAGACGCCAAATCTTTGGGCTGGCTGAGAACAAAATTTCGGTAAGGTTTCTTTTCAGTTCAAAGAGACATCATAGATAGAGTTTTGCTTCTTAAGAATGTGAACTTTTTCTGAACCTGGTCGTAAAACTGTGAGAGGGTCATGTTTCCAAGCCTGAGTGGTATATATAATAATATATTATTTGTGATTTATTTCTTTGTTGTTTTTTATTAATACATTTTTTTTTTTAATTATTTTGTGCATGCAATAACTCTAACTTATACAAAAAAATAATTATTATTTTATTTGGTTTGTTCCCTAGTGGGTTTTTTTTTTTAAAAAAGCCATATTTTGATTGGATTAATTAAAATAAATTATTATATATCCTTTTTTATACCCTGACCCAATTGAAAATGGGTAAAAGGATATAATGTATTTATGCAAATGAATGTAACAGCCAGAAGGCAGCATTGTCCGACCCCATAAAGTATATATATTCTTGATCACCATCAATAGCCGAGTCGATCTAGCCATGTCCGTCTGTCCGCGCGGTTCTCTGAACCTATAAGAGATAGAGACTTGTAATTTTGAACGTAGGTGCTCTTAGTGCCCGCGCAGTGCGAGTTTGTTTTCGATAACTGTTTCCGCGTTCAGGTAATCGATAAAAATCGGTATCAAAATCGTGTTACTGAGCATTTTGGTAAATAATAAGAGCCAAAGTCACCAATTTTCCAGAACCCAAAAAATTACGCTCAGCGAGTTTATTTCCGTGACTGACATACTCAGTCGGTTCGAGGCAAGAGTGAGCGCTGTTCCAAAGATCTCTGTCAAGAAGAGTCGAACGTGCAAGATATGATAGCCATGCAAGCGAAATATGACCACTGCTATTTTGTTCATGACCGCTGTGTCTTTACGCTTAATGAGCAAAAAAAAGTGCATCCGCTCTAACAACTGCTCCCAGTCTTCAGCCAAAAGGCTGCAGACTCCCTCCCATGGAGATTGAAGTTTTTTATTGGGAATATTTAAAATGGCCCTCTTTCCGAGACCTTTCCACGGCAATTAATTTAGCCAATCCACAGTTGACAGTGATTGAAAAACTATTTCACATTAACTCAAAGACAGGTGAGGAAGCTAAGGCAATCGTGTGCAAGTCTCCTCTCACAAATGATGGTTTTGCATTAGTGTGAAGTGACATAACTGATAGATCTGAGAATAAGAACAGCCAACTTCAAGTCTTCTTCCATCTTCAGCCAGTTTCGCAGGAATCTACAGATGCCATGAAAGACCTACAGATCATCATCCAAGGTTGCTTGACAGCTCTAGAGCATTCCCTCATAAGTCCTGTGAACTGGGATTGCCTTCTAGGTTACCTGTGCACCTCTAAGCTGCCCAAGCGTACGCTTTCGCTGTGAAAACAGTCGTTGCTAACAAGGTTGCCATCCCAATGTGGAACGATCTGATTTTCTTCTTGTTAGAAAGATCTCGCACTATAGAGGCGATAGAGGGCATGAAGCCTAACACAAAAGTCCTCTCCAAGCCCATTCGATAGGAGCACCCTATGAAAAGAATTTACTCCTTTAAAGACAAGGTTGTGTCCCGTATTCTAAAGATGTCTGTTCGAGATAGGTCTTACAACATCAAGAGCGAAAACTCTGCCTGAATTCCCCCTTCTGCATCGTGGCAGTCCTTTCCAGCTCCCACTGCAATAGTTCCTATTCGCAATCCACCTACCCCTACAATAAGCAGAGCTGTTTTGCTGAAAACAAGATGTGTTCCTAGGCACGGCCATTTTTAACATTTACCATTTGGACAAATTCCACAATTGGCCCTCACATCGAATTAGGTACATCATTTTGATGGACCTACCAAACATCCAACTGGCGGATCCCTCATTTCAGACGTACTCGCAGATTGACGTGCTGTTAGAAGCAGACATTATCCCGTCAATCCTTTTTGGCGCGCACAGCCCAATATATGCGTATCGCCACTGGGCATAGAAACCATCTTCGGTTGGATCCTGATGGCCACGTAGTTCAGTCAAATGCCGCGAGAATTTCGTCCTTTTTCACAAAGATTTCGGTCAGCCCCAAACCAAGAACTTTACTCACAAAACCAAAAGGGATGAGGCAGGCAGATATACAGTTACGTAACCGTTCAAGAATTCTGATTACATTAACCTGGGACATTCGAGCTCAATCGCACATCCTCAGTTTCTAAGAAACAAAATCGTTTAATGAGAAGTGTTCCGCTAGAAGAGCAGTACGAAAACGTGATCAAGGACTACCTGGACCTGGATCATAGGGAATAAGAGCCTCCTAGTAACAACTCTAATAACTTTTATCTGCTTCATCACGCTGTATTCAACCCAGACAGCACCACCACAAAGATTCGCGTTGTGTTTAACGCATCCAGCCCATCCTCAAATAGCAAAAGTTTGAACGAAATCATACACACAGGACCAGTTCTTCAATCCGATCTAAGCATCCAGATCCTCAATCGGCGTTTCTACCGCAATGTTTTCATCGCCAATATTACCAAAATATATCGAAAAATCCGTATTAACCCAAACGATACCCCATTTCAAAAAACCCTCTTCCGGAGTAATGATTGTAATCTCTATGACTATGAACTTCGGTGTCAACCGCTTCTTTTTTTTATCGATTCGGGTACTGCAGCAGCTGTCCACTGACGTTCACTCAGAATACCCTGTCGCGAACGACGTCGTTTCCAATTTAATGTACGTCGACTACGTGCTTGCCGGGTACACACTTAAAGTGGTGCAGTCCGAGCTATCGGCGACTTGTGCACAGCTTTGGGCACCGCCAAGTTTCCATTGCGCGAATGGAACTCCAACGACAAGGCTGTGGTCATTAATTTTCCGAGGGAGCATATACTCCGAGCCGACTTCTTGGAGATAGAAGAAGCCAGACTTGCGAAGACGCTAGGTATTCGCTGAATTGCAGACAGCGATGAGTTCGCTTCGCTCCCTCCGACATTGAAGTGAAGAAATCCTATACGAATCGTGAGGTGCTTTCACAAATCGCGAAGCTGTCTTATCCAGCGGAATGGTTAGCTCCATTCGCGGTTCGTGCTAAGATCTTCAATTCAAGAGACCTGGCTTCATGGTATGAGTTGGGATGCATACTTGCCAAGCCAACTCCTCCAAAGATGGCAAGAATTCCTCATATCCAGATGGGTTCACTCTTCCGTTAAGCCGAAGTTGCAATTCAATGGGTTTTGTGATGCTCAGCTAGCCACCATGCAAATGGACGAACTTCGTCGTTAATAGAGTCGCCAAGACCACACAATACACCGAGTCCAGCCAATGGTCTTATGTGCAGAGGTGTCCCTTCATGCGACCTCGTGGCTAATGATCTTTCCTGGTACGGACCAGAAGGGCTACAATTGCCACGATCTCAATGGCCAACTCCTATCGAATCAGCCTATTAAACTGAGGAAGAGCCCCGTGAAATGCAACCTAGCAAAGTTGCCTCCTAAATTCAATATCACCGACCGTTTCTCCGAATTCAATATCGTGGACCGTTTCTCCGAATTCAGCAAAGCACGTAGAGGCATGGCCAATGTTTACATTTTCATTAAGCGCTGTCAGAAACCTGATATTCAATTTACGAAAAGAATCAGCAGCACTGAGCTATCCGAAGCTCAAAAGCGGCTTATTGTACATACTCAACGCATTAAGTACTCTAAGGAGTATAAGTGTTTGCTCGGCAAGCAACTTATACTAAGCTCAAGTGCCATTATTAATACCAATCCGTTCATTGATCAAAATGGAGTCATGAGAGAATGCTAGTATGTGAATGCTTTCGAGTTTCTGCGCTATGACGAAAGGCATCGTATCTCCATCCACGGTGGAAACCAGATAATGCTGCAACTGATCCGGTGCAAGTTCTGGATTCCAAAACTTAGGAATCTAGTCGAGGCCATGATAAATTTCTGTCGAGAATGTGTAGTTAATTGCAAGCCTTTCTTCCACGTTCTTCCACCCGTTCGCGCATACAGGCGTCGATTTTGCAGGGCCATTCGATATCAAAAAGTACACATGCGTTTTTCTATGCAACAGCACACGAGCCATACACTTAAAAACCACTTCGGACCTGACGATCGAAAAATTCCTTGCCGAGTTCGTTCGATTTGATTCTCCCTCAACAAATGTATTCTGACAACGGCAACATCGGTCGTTGGAGCCTTAAAGCCTTTATCGTGTATCTTCATTGAAGCCGCAAAAACGTGTATAATTTTAACCTACAGCCATCAAAATTTGTCCAGGGACTTCAAGCGCCCCTAGCGCCCCTCCAGTGGGTGGCTAATTGGGAAGCGGGAATAAAGACCTTCAAAATGCTATTTTGCAATACCAATTCCCCTTTCAAGCACACGTTTGAGGAGTTATATACACTCTTATCCAATGTAGTGTAAATGATTAGATGTTCCACATATATGTAAATGATTAAGTGCTCCACATATATGTAAATGATTAAGTGTTCCAAATATATGTAATATATTTTAAATAAAAACGACCAGCACGTCAGTGCCGTTTTGTAGCTTTGTTCTGAACGCCTTTATTCGTATTAAAATTGTGCGCTTAGCCTATGGATATACATATATACTTATGCTGTTATTGGTTAACAGCTACAAAGAGAGGGAGAGTGTGTATCTTGCATATGCCTGTGAGCATATATGTATATGTTGCTCACGAAATGCGCTCAGACCGAGCGTGGGATATGCAGCGTAAGCATAAACGGTCAGCTAGTGAGGCTAGTGAAGCGCGCTACGTAATATGAGCCAGAGCCAATACATTAAGTGGCTCTGGGCTTGTTTACTGTATAATTGTTATTGTATGCAACAAAGAGCCGCGTACTTTATATTTAAATACAAGGTGTTCTGTTAGGGCATATACACACTACACCCCCCTTTTTAGAGAAAGAACGTAACATTATGCATGTGTAGTTATGACCTTAATTATTGTAAGTTTTTTTTTTGATTGCGTTTTTTTTGTGTATATTATGTTTTGCTTATATAAAGTAGTAAAATATAATAAGAATTATTTTTGAATTTAACAATTGATTAAAATATATTTATATAAAAGTTGAAAAATGTATGAATATAAAAATATAAAAATGTAAGAATGTAAAAAGTAAAAAGTATTCAAAATATATATTAAAGATATAAAAATTTGATAATTAAAAATTTTGTTTGTTGAAAGATACATTTCATTATAATAATTTCTTTTTCTGTAATAGTGTTGTTTTTTTTTTTTTTTCTTTTGGCTGATCAGGCCGTTGTATTTTTTTTTATTTATTTGCATTAAAAATTTTTAATCTATCCTTATAAACTTTCTGTTTTTATACCGTGAACCCATTGAAAATGGGTAAAAAGGTTTTAATGTATTTGTGCAAATATATGTAACAGGCAGCAAAGGAAGCATCTCCGACCCCATATATATTATTGATCAGCATCAACAGCCCAGTCGATTTAGCCATGCCCGTCTGTCTGTCCGTATGTATGAACGCAAGGATCTCAGAACCTATAAGAACTAGAGACTAGAGAAATTTTCGCTGTAGGTCCTCCTAGTCCATGCGCAGATCGAGTTTGTTTCCGATAATCGATAACTTGCCCCGTTTCCAAGTAATCGATTAAAATCGATATCGAAATCTGGTTTTTGAGCAACTTTGGTAAATAATAAAAGCTAGCGTCACCAAACTTGACATGTAGCTTCTAGAATAGTGTATATATATCAAGTATTTTTCATTTTATAGCTATCGCCACTTACCCGCCACCATCATAAAGATATAAATTATGTAAGTAAACCAACTTGTTTTGCCTATATAATTAAGCCACAAGTTATAAGCAATTGACTTCTTGAGACTACACAAATTTTCTATAGCATAATAAGATGTACTGTCGAAAATTTCATTAAGATCGGTTAAGAAACAAAAGTTATGTGCGCACGTTTAGCAGCAGCAAGCGCAAATTCCAAGAATTTATGTGTGCATGTACACACACACATTTATGCGCGTCTGCTTTGAATTCTATCAACACCATTGCAATTGCGATTGTATTGTTTTCTGTGCTGCTATTTTAATTGGTTTTCTTCTCAGTGCGTCCCAATTATTGGTGTGGCTCTTGAGTAGAGGCGGGGGCAAGTGGTGCAGTATGTAGCGAGTTCGAACCCTATGGAGGAAACTTTTTTTTTTTTGGCTGGTGTGGCTGTTAAATAGTGGAGGCATCAATTGAACTTTTTTTATAATTTATCTTTATTATTACTAAAACAAACGAGCGCGTAGCGCGAGCTGCATTTGGTGTTGGAAGAAGAGGGTTCAGGGATCCCCTAGTCGGGAGCTCCCGACTAGAACCTCTTACTTGTTCGTTTTGTATAAGGGTCACCGGCTGGAGTAGCGCTACTCTCAATGATTTTAATATTTTATTGCCCATTCTTTTGAAAGTATCTGTTGAAATTGATTCAACGGTTTTTTCATGCGGTGCCACTTTGAGTTGGCTGATTTCTATAATACCAGCTTGCGTTTCAAGCCTTTGGAAGAACTGACCTTAGTCAAGAGTTCCATTAGTATACAAATCGTCAACATCTATTCTTGCTATAACTATATTCCCTTGTTTCAATAAACATTTAGATTCAGTTATTCGCAAGGTCACTACTTTCCGTACTTCATGATTGATAAAGACTTCATGTACGTTGGGCTTAGATACATTTTTAAGACTCTGCCTTGGCAAATGTTCTTTATTTATTTTTTGCTTATAGAAGTTATTAGTGGTTATCGATTCGGTTTCTAGTCCGAATACATCACTATATTTGGTGCATACTAATTGTTTTTTGAATTGGGGCGGAAAATTGTTCTTTAATTGAGCTAAAACAATGTCGTTTCTATTTTCTTGAGTAGTTTGAATAGTTTGAATCATAGTTCGAAAGTCGTTCATATTCTAGTTTGTTTATGCTAACCAACTGGTCAGTATAAGTTGTATTTAATAATCGGAAAAATGCATATTCGGATGTTGCTATTGTGTTTGCAATGTAAACCCTATTTTTTATTTCTTGATTTTGTATTAATATACAGGCTTCTTTTGTGCTTATCTCAATTTTCCTTGCGACTTGGGATCTTGCTGGTAATAATAATGAATTGTTACCAGAACTGTATGTTATTGGAACATGAATTGGAAAATTTAAGTATTTGGGTCTAAGTATAAACCAATTGTTGCGCTATTGAGCTTTTTCAATAACTTTCACAAATATTAATAAATCACTTTATTTTATTTCTTGTGTTCCAATTTTTTTATATATTTATTATAAGTTACGATAAGCAGGCAGACCCGAAATGGTCTGTGCTTATTATTTAAGAACAATAGTTTTACAATAGCAAGCGAACCCGAATTGGTTCGTGCCGATTATAGCGAAGCGATAATTTCAACAAATTAATATGTTTTGATAATGCAAGTGGCCGATGCGTACCAAATGCACGAAGCGAACGAACTTAAGTAAACTCGGTGCGCAGCATCGGGGGAGCAATAAAAGATCATTACAGCGAAGCGCGCAACCTTAATGTAAATGTAATCCAAAGAGCGAAATTTAGGCAGTTGCTTCACAGAGCATGTATTACAAGATAAGAAGACGCTGCTCTTATCAGTGACGAGGTCGCTTCAGCTGTTTTGGCTGCGTAGCCAGACATTCTCCCCCCGTTGGAAGACTTGGTCTTTCAAATGAGTCCTTGATGGGCAGTAGGCACAGCTTGTTTGCAGCTCTCCTTATCTCTTCTGTCTCTTCATTTCCCAAGATTAGCTCCGTGATCCTCGCCAGTGGCCACCTTAGAGGCGCAGATTTTCATCCTTTACGAGGACTAGGTCGTTGACAAATAGGCCTGGTTTCGGAGTACGCCATTTGGAGCGCTGCTGAAGCAGCGTTAAATATTCTTCACGCCAGCGGGACCAAAAAAGTTGTTGGAGGTGTGTTACGCGTTGCCAGCCATCCAGACGATTGAGTTGAAGGTGCATCACATCAGGCTCAACGAACGATGAGCTGGGTCCACCAATCAAGAAATGAGCTGGAGTGAGCACATCTAGGTCTGATGGATCTTCTGAAAGAGGAAACAATAGCCTGGATTTAATTATCGATGCTATGTAGCAAACTAAGGTGCGAAGTTCTTCGAAGTTAAGAACGCAAGAGCCGATAGCACGATAGAAATGATGCTTCGCTGTCTTCACTGCTGCTTCCCAAAGGCCGCCAAAATGAGGCGAACGAGGGGGAATAAACTTTTAATCAGTGGAGTCAGCCATGCAAAACTTGTGCACTGATTCAATATGATTGTGACTGATAAAAAGACACTTGAGTTCCAGAAGCTCGTTCTTGGCGCCGACAAAGTTGGTAGCGTTATCCGACCATATCTGAGATGGCTTGCCTCGAGGCGATATAAACCTCTTGAGCGCATTCAAGAATGAAGCCGTCGACAGATCCTTGACCAGCTCCAGGCGAACTGCTTCAGTCGCGAAGCAGACGAAGACAGCCATGTAGCATTTGAATGGAGCTTTATTACGTACGTCTGACTTATAGAAAAATGTTCCGCAATAGTCAACGCCAGAAACTTCAAAGGCTCGACAAGCAGTCAAACGTTCCTTGGGAAGATCAGCCATTATATGATCTCCTAATCGTGGCTTGGCACGAAAGCATCTCACACATTTGCCTACCATCTTGGATACGGTCTTCCTTCCACCAATCGGCCAATACTGCAACCGAATATGAGCCAGAAGTGCCCGTGGACCAGCGTGTAAGTCCTGACTGTGAAACCTTGTAATGAATGAATCTCTGATGGAATGGTGCCGCGGAAGAATTATTGGATGGCGAGCTTCGAAATCCATCGAAGAGTTTTACAGGCGCCCATCAACTCTAAGAATGCGGAACTCATCCAAAAAAGGGTTAAGTGATGCGATACAACTGGATGGATGCTATTTGGACGAGCCGCAGTAAGAGTTGGGTCCCATGTTGTATATCACACACTGTTAGTCCAGGATGCCTGCTTCTGTGTATGAATTTATAGATATATGCGCATATACGCTGCATTGTATCAAATGAGTTAGCGTATTTACAAATGGCAGATATATCAACGAAGGGAGATGACGCAACAAGGACCTTCTTTCTTAACTCGAGTTCTGGCCTTTCTGGCAACCAAGAAGCAGGCCAGTCCAATTTGATTCCACATAGAAATTCTGAGCCGTCGAAAACGGCTCGCAACTTTGTCGTTCAACTGTTTTCTTTAAAGACACAGTGATGAGGGAGAAAATTTTAAAATAGTCCTACGGACTCTGGAGCGATAGGTGACATTTGGCCCAGATCAAAGTATTCCTTTAGAAAATTTGAATATTGAATCTACAGGTCTGGACGATTTTGTAGTTTGCGTTCCGGGGTCAGGAACCGACGAAAGGCTTGTTGGTATGACGTCCCAAGACATTCCAAACTTCGCTTGAAGGGTAAATGAACCGAATATTGGCCACTAGGCAATCTTGTATGAGTCCTTAAGAAATGCTCTTCACAATCAGTTTCTTATTTTGATGTGGTAGCTGTAATTTCCAAGTAGGCTTCTATCTCCCAAAATCGACGCACCAATTCATCAGCACGTTCTTCAGAACTTGACTCAAGTTTGTCCGCAGTATGCTTCGCAATCAATGTAGAACCACCCAAACTCGGTCCGCCTCTAGAAATAACCCAACCAAGCCTTGTTTTCTGAAGACATGGTAGCCCTTTATCTGGCCGACGCTGAGAAGCTCATAAAACAAACTAGCTTCAAGCAGTATTATGTTAGCGGGAATGTTCCAATTCGAAGTGTTGATTGTAAAATTCGGTTGACTATCAGTTATGGTAGCCGCTACCAGGGCTGTGAGGCATGTTGAGTACTCAGATACTCGAGACTGTATCGTTATAGTGACCGTATTTCCTTCTGTGTCAAAACGAGAATCTCCTAGACCAGAGACAATGGCTGAGGATTTGTGCTTCTTTAACTGAAGCTGTGAAGCAAGGCGAGACGTTATAAGATGAAGCTGAGCGCCGGAATCCAAAAGGGCACAAGGTATCAAAGTGCCGGAGCGATTTTTAACGAACACCATAGCAGTAGCCAAGAGGACAACATCACTATTGAAATACTGGGCAACAAGAGAGGTGGAGGTAGATGGCGACGACTTAGCGAAAGAGGCGTGGGCAATTGACGAAGAATCAGCAGGCGCAGTCAGCTGACCAGACAGAAAACCAGAATTATTTAAATGCAGCAGGGAGTGATGCTTCGCCCCGAAGCCCGACAGCATCCAGGGCTGCATGATCGCAATTGATGGCGTTTCTTTAGGCAATTCAAGCACAATGCAAGTCGTTTTGCCTCCCTAAGCCGTAATGCAGGGGACAAGTTTCCAAATAGGGAACAATTATATATGACATGACCAGGGCTATCACAAAAAACGCAGACAGGGGCGTCGTGGTTAGTGGCGATAAATGACGACATACTTGTGTTAATTGCTCTACTTTTTCCCACCTAATGGCTAGGGGCATAGCTTGCCATAGCAAAATTTACGATTTCCATTGTTCGGCATCTCTGCTCCAGAAACTTAGCCATATGCTCCCACGATGGTATTAAGTTGACGAACGTCGAATCCCCTAGCCTTTCTTCCCATTTGGCTTGTGATGTTGGCTGCAGCTTTTGTAGGATAATCTGCACAATGATGCATCCAGCGATCTGTCCGGTGTTGCCTTTAGGCTCTTTAATGCGCGAATGTGTGCGTTGAATTGGTTGGACAACTCCTGCCACCCTCTTGAACCCCGATATCTCAAGTATGTGTGCCTGACCTGAAACCTGAAACCAATCGTCTATTATTAAACCTTTTCTCCAATAAATTAAGTGCTATGGCATAATTATCCTTTGTTATTTCTAATGATCGAATTGCGTCCAGCGCTGAATCCTTCAGGCACGATCGAAGATGCAGCAGCTTTTCGAACTTTAATGAGGGTAATGTCGGTGATGCCTTAGCTCTTACTGTCTGCGCGGGCAGCACAGATTGGTTGCGAAATGTTAAGCAGGGCAACATTGAGACACGCTTTTGCGATTTCACTCCGAACCGAAATTTCCATAGAAACGGCTAACTCGTCGAAGTCCTCACGCAGTTGGCTACCAATTTCATCCAAGTCTAGTCTTCGAGGCTAGTGTGAGTAATATCAAATGAGGCCTGAAGCCGCTCGATTTGCTTCAGCCTAACACTAAGACCGCACTCATCAATTGCACTAAGTGTCGAATTAGTTAGAGCATTTTGAAGTGTTTGCAAACTGTCATAAATTGAAAAGACTTTGTGAAAAGTCACCCTGTATGCAGAGGGCACTGCACTAGAGGCGTTATTTTCTGTTGCCATTAGAAGCGTTGATAGAAAGTGTGTGCGAGACTACTTGAGGAACTAAAAACGGTGATCGCTAGTACATGTAAACCGCTCAAAAACAATAGCTGTAGGAACTTCGGCGAACGCAAGTGTCACGCTATGTAACGAAGCAATGGCAATAGCTTGTACATAAGTTACGCTCGAAAGAACAAAATACTTTGAGCGACCGAGAGAGTAAGCAAAGTGACGGCGATTGCTTACATGTATATAAGCCGCACAAAACGAAATGTCAGGTTACTGATCTTTTAAGTTTATTGCTTTAATGTAAATTAATAATGTAACAACAACAAAAATCACGTCGGGTTCACCTAAATGTTGCGCTATTGAGCTTTTTCAATAGCTTTAACAAATATAAATAAATAACTTTATTTTATTTCTTGTGTTCCAATTTTTTTATATATTTATTATAAGTTACGATAAGCAGGCAGACACGAAATGGTCTGTGCTTATTATTTAAGAACAATAGTTTTAAAAGGGCAAGCGAACCCGAATTGGTTCGTGCCGATTTTAGCGAAGTGATAATTGCAACAAATTAATATGTTTTGATAATGCAAGTGGCCGATGCGTACGAATGCACGAAGCGAACGAACTTAAGTAAACTCGGTGCGCAGCTTCGAGGCCTTCGCATATGTTAATGCTAGGGCAATAAAAGATCATTACAGCGAAGCGCGCAACATTAATGTAAATGTAATCCAAAGAGCGAAATTTAAGCAGTTGCTTCGCAGAGCAAGTATTACAAGATAAGAAGACGATGCAGCTCTTATCAGTGGCGGGGTCGCTCCAGCTGTTTTCGCTGCGTAGCCAGACACCAATCTTCAGTTTGTTTGAAGTCTAACTGGCAATTGAATCGTTTTATAAACTCAATGACTATAATTCCATCACATGTTATTGTGAAATTTGAATCTACTATATGAAAATCGTGTGGAATTATATAGTTGTCTGTTTGTAGCTCTATTGATGCTAGACCTTGGGACTTTATTACTCCCTGGCCAATGCCTTGGATACATATTATTGTATCATTTTGGATGTCTTGATAAACATCGGAATTTGCTTTAAGAAGTGAAATATCTGCACCTGTATCTACAAGGAATGTTAATTTTCTTTTGGTTAGTGTATGAATATTGATACTAAAATTTATTGAATGAACCTTTATACTTAGGTCTCGTTGCTTAAAGGGGTCTGGGAATTTCCGACGTGTGTTGTGTAACTCGGACATTATTGTTGTCTCCTCTGTTTGAGTTACCGCGGCCTCTAGAGTTTCCTTTATTTTGGCTTTGTCCCCTATCATATTTGCTGATATAACTTTGATTATTATTTCTGGAAGCGTTGTTCTGATAATTACCTCTGCCACGCTAATTACTTTTTTTTCCTCTATTATTTCCATATTTTCGCTGACCAACAGGTCAGTATTAGTTGTATTTAATAAACGGACAAATGCATATTCGGATGCTGCAATGTAAAACCCATTTTTTACCCTGAACCCATTAATAATGGGTAAACAGGGTATATTGTATTTGTGCAAATGTATGTAACAGTCAGAAGGAAGCATCTTCGATCCCATTAAGTATATATATTCTTTATCAGCATCAATAGCCGAGTCGATCTAGCCATGTCCGTCTGTCTGTCTGTCCGTCCGTCCGTCCGTCCGTATGTATGAACGCAGGGATATCAGAACCTTCAAGAGCTAGAGACTTGAAATTTAAGCTGTAATGCCCGCGCAGATCGAGTTTGTTTCCGATATTCGATAACTTTCCCCGTTTCCAAGTAATCGATAAAAATCGTTATTTAAATCCTGTTTTTTAAGCAATTTCGGCAATTAATATGAGCTAGAGTCACCAAACTTCACATGTTGCTTCTAGAATAGTATATATATATCAAGTATCTTTCATTTTATACCTATCGCCACCTCCCCGCTACCACCGAAAAGCTATAAATCAAGTTAGATATCCATCTTGTATCGCCCATCAATTTAAGCCACAATTTATATGCAATTGAATTTTTGGGAATACATAAATATTCTATATTCTATTTGACAATAAGATGTACTGTCGAAAATTTCATTAAGATCGGTCGCACGTGTTAGCAGCATAGCTGCTGTGCAAATTCAAAGAATTTCTGTATACATGTACACACACACACATTCATGCGTGTTTGCTTTGAATTCTATCAACAGCATTGCAATTGCGATTGTATTTATTTATTTATTTATTAACCAATGCTGGTAGCTTTCAGGTTATTATAGTTTACAAAATATTATCTTAAATAACTATTTAACTAAACAGAAAATATGAAGCTTAAAGAAGATGTGGAATAATGAGATTTAAAGGAAGAATTCTTTAAGCTTATTTTTAACTTGAGCACTATTAGCAGAAAAATCAAAACGCATTTCAGTTGGTAGACTATTATAAAGCTTTAGTGATCTAATCATAGGCTCATTACTTGCATAAGCAGTTCTATGAGTCCCCACAGAAAACGGTAAATGCTATCGCAAAGATCTGCTCGGCACATTAAAATTAACGCGAGCAAGAAGGGAAGGGCCATCAATTGTTCCTACAATTAAGTTGTTTAGAAAAAGCAGTGCTGAAATCATTCTCCTATCTTCCAGAGATGACAAATGTAGTAGTCGACACCTAGCTCTGTATGGTTGTAAGGGTTCAGCAAAGTTAAGGCAATGTAAATTAAATTTTAAAAACTGTTTTTGCAGCCTTTTAATCCTGTTTGTATGCACAATTGCGGATGGGCTCCAGATATAAGAAGCATACTCTAATATTGACCGCACAAAGGCCGAATATAGAGATAATCTTGTGTACGGGTCTTTAAACTGGCTAGAATTGCGCCTAACAAACCCAAACATCACAAACGCCTTAGGCATAATATAGTTTATATGCTGAATGAATAAGAACTTAGAGTCAAAAATTACTCCTAAGTCCAAAGCTTCTGATTTACGAGTAAGTTTTTGCCCATTAATGGAATAGGATGAAAGAATGGCAGAAAAACATTTGCTAAATGTGATGTGATAGATTTAGCTAAGTTCAGTGGTAACTGGTTATGACTACACCATTCAGACAAGTTGTGTAAGTCCTTCTGCAAAACCATAACATCATGCTGAGACGAAATGCATTTGAATATTTTAAGGTCATCGGCAAATAATAGATAATCGGACGAACGGAAGCAACTCCCTATATCAATAATAAACAAGTTAAATAGGAGCGGACCAAGACAACTCCCCTGAGGTACCCCCGACATAAGTTTCGGACAAAGCATTGTTGATGCGTACGCGATAATGACGGTCAGACAGATATGATTTTAACTAGCTTAATAAAGAAGAGTAAAACCCCAGCCTAGACAGTTTCTTAAAGAGAACGACATGACTGACCTTATCGAAGGCTTAAGAAAAGTCAGTATACACTGCATCAACCTGACAACGACGCTCAAAGCTCTGCATACAAAAGTTGTAGAAAATCGCTAAATTGGTCACTGTAGATCTGCCCGGCGAGAAGCCATGCTGTCTAGGATCCATATACGGTTTAATTACAAAGGAGATATGTTTGACGACCATACGCTCAAATAATTTAGAGATATTATTTAGTTTTGCAATTCCCCTTTAATTACGAATATCGCATTTCCTACCATCTTTAAAAATTGGCGTGACTGTAGCATTTTTCCACTTTTTTAAAAATAGTCCTGCACAGAGGGATTTGGCGAAAAGTATTCATAAATGCTCATAAAGAGTTGTTATACACGAATTTTGAAGAAGTGCTGATATACTATCACAGGCCGATCGAGAAGAGTTATTAAGGCTACTAGCGGCTGCATAGAAATCTTCCTTGGAAAATATAATATTTCCCAAATTTAATATGTTAGGAATGGAGCTAAGGGAAGAACCCTCGTCGCAAGTATTACATTTTTGAAAGTTCGAGCTGAAATATCTAGCAATGAGATTTGCTATACCTAAATCCGAATTAGCTGACAGCGTCCCGAGTCTTAATCCCATCCTCGATATGTAGTATATATTGGTTATAGAGAAATTTGATAAAAAATTCAAACTCTCGCTTGTGTAGAGAATATCTTTCCCAATCGGAGGGTCTCCGATATTTACAGTATTTCTTAAAAAATTTGTTGCGTAAATTTTTCAGTGTTTTTAGACTCTTTGTGTACCATGGAAAATTATGCAAGCCCTGCCTTTTCCGTGGGACATGATCATGCAGAACATGATGAAGAGCTGAAATAAAATTATCAAAGCAGTAGTCCAAACTGCTATGCGATAAGATTCTCTGCCAATTGAGTGTAGAAAAACAGTTATTGATAATATTAAAATTGCAGTGAGTAAGATTATAGTCATATATGTTATATGACTGTGTAAGAGGCAAGAATGTATAAAATTTGACTAACAATAGGATAGGAACATGATGCATGTCACTACAAGTTAGAGGGTTTAAACATTTACTTAAATTAAAATTAACATCTAAATTCAGAAAAACTAGATCTAATATTTTATGCAATTGATTGAAAATTGTATTAATTTGGGATAAGCCCATACTACATAATTCATCAATATTAACAATTTCGTGTGGATAATGAACATTGGATGGCAGATAGGATGTGGAATTTGTAAACGACGACCATGCCAGTTTGCCAAGGTTGAAATCTCCCATAACGCATAGTGACCATCGGGTGTCCAGACTTTGGTGAATATTGCGAATGTTGTCTACATGCGCTTTGTATAGCTCGAAAGGGCTATTAGGCGGTATATATGAGACACATATACAAATAGTGTAAGTGCCGCCGACCACAAGCACGGCCAACTGGTCCAGTGTAGAATCATCGTAATTTAACCGCAACATTTCACATCGCAATGTGTGTCGCACAGCTATTATAACACCACCCCCTCTCGAGCGCTGTACTTTCACAGCGTCTCTGTCTTTACGTAAGACACGAAAGGATCTGGTATCAAAAAATTCAGCGTCATAGAAGTCCGAGTTGAGCCATGTCTCAACAAGTACTATGACATCAAAATCACAATGGGATGTTGCCATGTGAAGCACTTGAGATTTGGTTCGCATTCCAGATATGTTCTGATAATATATCTTGAGACTAGCAGTAGCTTTATCTGAATCTATCATTAACGCAGGCACAATTGAATGGTGTGATGATAGAAAGGAATTATTTCCCAAGACGTGAAGGGTATCAGAAGAGCGACTAGCTAGTTGCCGCACTGGCGCCGATAAAGAACAACAAATCGTAGCCAAACAAAGCGCTCCAGAACTCCAAATAATCCAAGCGAGGAGAGTGGCCAACTCAAGGGAAAGGATGGCCTTATAAGATAATCGTAAAGCCGCTTGCCGATTGTCAAAACGCAGTCCGGTGAAAAGATCGCAACTCGAAGATAAGGGCAGCGCTCAGATAAAGAGAGTGTGTGAAGAGTAGCTGCAGCACGCAGCAGGTTAGCAATCCATTCGGCACAGCAATTATCGAAGGGAGCCGAGTGCAGCGAAATTAAACGAAAAAGTTGTTGTACTGACGAAGCAGGGTAAAGCATGCGAGGAAGTCCGCTCTCACGAAAAAGCAATTTGAGATTAGCCGCTACAACAACAGCACTAGTAACGCAACTGGCGTCAATCACTTGTTCGATCGGCGAAGATGTGCTTGGGCGAATAACTGCTTCCAGATATATTACAGATATATTACAAATTATGCTCTTACAGCTTTGGATAATTGATTTATAATGTCAAAAATTGTCTGCTCATTACTTATCAAATTCCTAGCGTGGCCTTTAAGTTTAGTCTTTATAATGCTTACAGCAGTTAGTTCATGAGTGCCTTTTAAGGAATCTATTAGATTCAATGCATCGAGGAAACTTTGTAGGTTTTCGGCCTTTCCATCGAACTCTGGTAAGAGGGACGAGGCTAATTTTAAAAACTCTACAACTGTCTTAGCCATGTTTATTAAATTTATGTCTTCTATTTGGTCGTTTTCCGTTGAGTTTGTAAAGAGTGACTTATCAAACGTTACCGGCGTTTTTAATGCCGATCATAAATAAAGCTAGAGAATGTACTTTTCGTTTAAGATTACCAGATTAACTCTTAGACGTTGTAAAATGTCCGAAGTTTGGACTCTGTGTAAGCTTGTGAGTTTATGCTGCCACTCCTTTATTAATCTCCTGATTTCATTGTATTCATATACAAGAATCTCAGTGTGTTTAATTATGGTTGGTTGCAAAACTGGTGCGCTCTTATTTAGGCACTTATATGATTTGTCAAAATTCGATCTATGCAGCTTTATTTATTCAACTATTTGGTGTCATTCCATGTGGCACTTCCTTATTTTTATATTATTTATCCAATCGGACCATTACTATTGCTGCTGGTCCCAAAATTGAGTGTTCTTCAGTAATTATTTTGACTGGCAACGTACTAAGTACTATACCCTTTTCTATCTTCTGGCAATGTTTAATCGGACTTGTGTTAGTGCCGTAAGTTTCCATATATTCTTGTTTAAATTCATAGACTGTAATGAATTCGCTATGTAATCGTAGTACGTTTAGTGCGCGAATACGAAAATCTGGATCATCTCTATATGTGAGCCTAATAATTGATTCTATTTCTGTCATAGTTTCAACATTTTTGGAATTTTATATTTCATCTAACTCATTTGCCCTACTCAAGTAGCGTTTCTTAATTTTTTTATTGTGCATTTCATAAATTTGTAGTCCTAATAAAATGGTTATAATTAGCAGTAAAATTGCAATATCTTCTAAATTTTCCCTATGATCTATTACTTTAACGTTATTAATAACGTTAGCGGCTGATTTTTCAACCTTGGACTCATTCGAGCCCATTATAATTAAAATGTCTTATATTCTTTCTCTTAGATCTGAACAAATTATTACTTGTAAAATTTTATATTTTCAAAATTTTAATAATGTTCTTGTACTAATGTACAATTAGATAATTTTTGTTTTTTGGATATTGGCAGAAGGCCATTTTTTTTTTGTTAAGCTTATTTAGGGTTTTATGCCATATATATGGCTTATTTTGAGTTTCAAATTTTGAATATTAATAATATTACAAAATCCTTCCTAGCGTTTCGCATAGCTTTACGGGCTATGCTGCAAATCGAGCGGAGGTGTTTCCGCTTAATTTTACAATAATGTTATTTTTTATAGCTTAAAGTATTTAATGCATATAGCTGCATCTGCTGCTCGTCCGTTGCATCAGCTGGGCGTCGCAGGATGTGGCACGCTGATGCTCCCTCGTTGGCGCAAGTGGCGGTGTGCCTCTCGCACTTGTCCCGATGGCGCAGCTTGTTGCGCTGGCGGTACCGGTGCTGGTCTTCGCACAGGTATTCACTGGTTGGTGGTGCTGGCTGCGCAGTGTCTGCACGTATATTGGTAGAAGGGGCTTTCCAGCGGGCCTTCGCAATCCTGTGGACACATTCTCTTGACTTTCGGCAGGCTGACTGCGGCAATGGGTGTAACTTTCCTAGTGTTTGTTTTGTTTATTATAATTTTTATATTTGCTGAGTGAGTAGCGGTGTTAGGCTTTTTCTGCTTAATTACATTTTGCAGGTAGTCGAGCTCAGTTTGTAACTTCTGAGCCGTCGACCATGCGGGCGTCGGCGTTTTTGTGTATAGCAGCCACCTTAGGTGCGCTTTTCTTTTTATACCCCGAACCCATTGAAAATGGGTTAAAAGGGTATAATGTATTTGTGCAAATGTATGTAACAGGCCGAAGGAAGTATCTCCGACCCCATAAAGTATATATATTCTTGATCAGCAACAATAGCCGAGTCGATCTAGCCATGTCCGTCTGTCTGTCCGTCCGTCCGTCCGTCCGTCTATAAGAGCTAGAGGCTTGAAATTTTAGCTGTAGGTCCTCCTAGTGCCCGCGCAGATCGAATTTGTTTCCGATATTCGATAACTTGCCCCGTTCCCAAGTAATCGATATCGAAGTCCTGTTTTTTTTAACAAGTTTGGTAAGTCACCTAACTTGACATGTAGCTTCTAGAATAGTATATATATATATCAAGTATCTTTCATTTTATACCTATCGCCACCACCCCGCTACCACCACAAATATATGAATCAAATTATCTATCCAACTTGTATTGCCCTTCAATTTAAGCCACAATTTATATGCAATTGACCTTTTCAAAATATACAAATATTCTATATTCTATTCTACAATAAGATTTACTGTCGAAAATTGCATTAAGATCGGTTAAGAAACACAAAAGTTATGTGCGCCCATGTTAGCATCAGCTAGTGCAAATTCCAAGAATTTCTGTATGCAAGTAATGCAGTGTTGTCCTCGGCAGGAGTAAAAGAACGTCGTCCTCGTTAGAGGATCCTCTAGTCCTCTTCGATGATTATGTTGAATAATAAGTCAATTATTTAACGGCTTTGGCCGGAGCAAATATTTTTGCAGTCAAGGCTGCTTGGGACAAATACAAAAACTGAATTCTTACAAACTAAGAACCCAGAGCTAAGCCAGCGGAAAAGTACTGGCCATTCGCTCCACCTACAAAGTCGCTGCTGCTAATTCAGCAAATACGTTATAAGGGGACGATCACTGCATTGTGACATATAAGATGTTTACTTGAATCGAGGGCAGCTCTGCAAGTTGCTCACTTCGTTAATGTCGTTGGTGGTTTAGGAGTGCAAGGGTAGCTTGGTGGATAAATGCGAGTGACTCTCCTTAACTATTCCCCCTTCAAGATCGTGGCCGTCCTCGGATACGTTGATTTGGGCGATGGCTCTTTCTGTTTTCAAAGAGGCACGTCTTCGGTACCAGAGTTGATGTAGTACGACCGATCCACAGAAAACCAGGCTGACAGCAACTCCAATCACGAACCAGAATTTGGGTGATCCGCCTGATGTGATCTTATCTCTGAGTTGCTGAATAAAATTGATGTTTTGCTCATTCATTCTATGTAGTGATGAAAGGCTTAAGACTTGGTCATGCCCGGTAATGTTGAGTAAGGGTGAGGCAGCGATGCAAGGAACTTTGCTTAGGAATGAATTGCGGTTCAGGTATTTGGTGTTGTTAATAATCGCAATTCGTTCAAAGGTGATAAGGTGAGTACCCTCTAGCGACACCGTGGGACCATCGTCGACGCTGACCCTTGCAGATTGTTCATTGATAACAATTATTCCCTCGTCGATTAGTGAGATTGGTAATAGGTGGCTGGGTTGAGTACGGCAATTAGCGTTGCCACCGGCATGAACCGCTCGAGCGGAACTGTCATCTGTCGACCCCTAGCAAAATGTCTTGGTAGATTCGCACTCAGCGACTGCCAAAATTCCTTCGTCGCATTCTGCTACGATGTTATCTTTTATTTGCAGGACAGTGTGGTTGTGGACTACAGGTAAGATTATTGTTTTCTTGCAAATTTTCTGAACTGTAGGGTATTCGATTAGTATATGAAGTACGCTATCGGATTGTAAAATCTTAACTTTAGACACATCCATTAAATTAATTATAGGGACTTCAGTGAGCTGCTCAATGAAAATTGACTTTAAATCGGTATCGAAAATGGTGGGATTTATAATTTTAGACTTTGCAAGTGTTATTGTCAATATTAAATTTTTAATTTCCGTTATAATCATTCTATTTCTTGTCATTAGTGTTTCAAATAAATGTGGGGTATCAATTAGTTCTCCCTGCTTTGCCTGGAGAGAGAGAGTTCTCAGTTGAGAGTGATTGAAGTGTTTTACTTGTGCTCTAAGTTTTTTATATACTTTTGCGCTTAAATCCTGCTTTTTATTTCCAAATTTTGCATTTTTTGTGCTTTATTTTAAAAGCTTTTATAACTTGTGCAAAGGGTTGTCTGTTGTGCAGCGTAAGTCTGTTAATTATTGCATTTATTAAACACGGCATCAGTTCCGTATTGTTGTTATTGCCTGTTTTGATTCTTTTGCTTTGGTGCTCCCTTGTGCATACACTTGTTTGTGCGTGTGTTCGCTGCTGCATATTTCTGCTTGTGCATCGCTCTCTCGCAAATTTTGCTGTTGCTTTTCGCTCCAAACAATTTGTATGTGTACGAATAGTTATTTTTTGAGCGTTTACTTGCTCTATTTTTGTGCACCGTGTTTCATTTTACTCTGCGCTCTCGCAACTTCTGCATATCTTTTAACGCTGGTAGTAATTATGTCGTGCTGTAAGAAACCTTGCACGCTCAAGCAGGCTGATGATTCTGCATTGCCGCAATTTGTTAATTGCTGTCTGTGTAAGAATATAATGCGTGCTAAATGTGCAGGTCTCACTGGGCGTGATTGCGACAAGATCGCTGCAATTGCCAAGAAGGGCTGCGGCGGCTTGCGTTGGTCGTGCCCAGAATGTATCGACAAGCAAATTGATTTCGTCAGAATGTATAATTCTGTGAGAAATCAATTCTTAAAACTAAATAACGTGGCTAAGCAGCTCTCGAGTAGTTTTGATTCGAGTTGTGAGTTGCTTAGCAAACACAAATTCGAGTCTCCAACCAATCGCCGGTTGGAGCCTCAATTTTTGCAGTTGCCCTCTCCGTCTGTCCAGACACCTAAGCCTCTGTTCTCCCTGCCAAGCAACTTGGATTTATCTCCAATGTTGTCATTATCGCCTTCTCCGTGCGACTGCCCAAATATACCCCCTGTCCCAGTTAGCCAAACTGCCTCAGCCCCTCACCTCCTAACCGCAAATTGTTAAGAACAATCATGGTGCCTCTTTGGCCCCACCAAATCCTGTTCTCCCTCCAGCCCCTTCAGCTCCTACGTTAACTGTTGTTGCCCCTCGTAGGCAAGTTTTTGTGTCTCGACTTTCGTCTGACACCACCTCTGAGTCAGCGTGTCAATTACGAAATTTAATTTCTCAACTCCTCGTGAAATATCATCATTCAAAATAAATGTTTTACATGACATGTTCCCAATCACTTGTGATCCCAAATTTTGGACTCCACACATGATTGTTCACGAGTTCAAGCCAAAAAAGCGTAACCAGCCTGTCACCCTTCCAGTCCCTTTAATACAGGGTAACACTTCTGCCCCAAAAAACTAACTTCTTCTTCTGACCAAGTCTCTATTCATTATCAGAATGTCAGAGGTCTCATTTCAAAACTCAAAAATCTTTTCATGGCCAGCACTTCCTTCGATTCGGATATAATCGCATTTTCAGAAACATGGTTAAATTCAACCATATCTGATTTTGAGGTTTTTCGAATAATATTATTTTGCATAGAAATGATCGGCCGACTCGAGGTGGTGGGGTATTAATTGCCGTTAAAGCCACTCTCCAGTCAGAACTTTTCTGTTTTAGTACGCCTACTGCCGCTGAGATTGTCTCAGTCAAGGTGTCTTTTCCTACACTGAATATTTATATTACATGCTCTTATGTTCCTCCTTCTTCTGATATTCAAGTTTATATGAGACATATTTCTTGTATTAAAGAAGTTTCTTCACACGTGCGTGATAACGACCTATTTATTGTGTTGGGTGATTTTAATTTGACGAACATCTCTTTGTCACTTTTCACTGCCGAAAATTATCTAGTGCCCTCAGCACAGCATGACTTTATAGATTGCATGCTTGACCTTTCGTTGTTTCAAATCAATTCAATTTCTAATCATTTGAATAGAACACTTGATCTTGTATTTGTTAACGACTACCTTATTTCTAATGTGTCTAGGTCCCCTCCTTTATCTCTTCCTGAGGATGTATCATCCTACTTTAGAGGTTGCAATGTTTAATTGTAATCCTCTCATTTCGTGCTCATCAGCCAATAAGCCCCGCCGTTGCTTTCGCAAAGGAAATTATTCATTGCTGAATCAGCTTATTTATGCAACCGATTGGTCTTTCTTATATGACTCGGTTGACATGAATACTGCTATTAAATTTTTTTATAACACCCTAAACTCCCTCTTAAATATGTGTATTTCCAAGTCAATTCCTTCAACTACTTCTTCAAAGCCACCTTGGTTTACTCCCAGATTATCAAATCTATAAAATACAAAATCTAAATATTTTAAAAAGTTTAATAAGTCTGGTTTGTGTACAGACTTGGCTAAATATTCCATAGCCAAGTCGAACTTCTTTCTTCTAAATTCTCAATGAATTATCTAACTCGTTGCAAAAAGCAATTTGCCCTAAATCCGAGACAGTTTTACAATTTTGTAAACTTGAAGCGTAAATCTTCAAGTTTGCCATCTTCTTTTTCTCTCGGGATGGATAAAGCTAGCAATGACTCTGATTCTACTAACCTCTTTGCTAATTTTTTTCAATCAACTTACTCTTCAGTCTGTCCTAATAATAATTCTTACCCTTACCCTTATACCATTACTTCCTCTAGTTCTATACCTCCTCCTATTATTTTCCATTCCTCTCTCCTTTTAGCTTTAAATTCTTTAAAATCTTCTTTCTCTCCTGGGCCTGACAATATTCTTAGTTGTCTACTCAAGGAGTATAGTTCTTCCCTTGTTTATCCATTGCTAAAGCTTTTTAATCTATCCCTTGTTTCCCCTGTTCAACATGGATTCGTAAAGAATCGGTCAACTACGACCAATCTGCTTGAGTTTATTTCCTTGGTAAATGTTGCTTTCCTTTCGAAAATGCAAACTCATGTCATTTACACTGACTTCAGTAAGGCGTTTGACTCTGTGCACCATGACATTTTACTTTTTAAACTTGACCGAATAGGTTTCCCTCCGTCTCTTTTGCTTTGGATTAGCTCTTATTTAAAAGGTAGGACCCAAAGAGTAATGCTGAGGCTGACTACCTCTAAACAGGTTCACGTTACTGCTGGTGTTCCTCAAGGTAGTCATCTTGGACCTTTACTCTTTACTCTTTTTATAAATGATCTCCCCTCTGTTATATCCCATGCCCGTGTACTCATGTATGCGGACGACGTGAAACTTATTCTATTATACACTTATCCCCTACATCATTCTCGTCTTCAAGACGATTTGAACGCTATGCAACTTTGGTGTTCGGCCAATCAATTGCATCTGAATTGTTTAAAGTGTATGTTTATGACATTTAATCGCACTACACCTTATCTTGTCAGTAATACAATCGACAATACTCCATTGCAACGTATACTAACAGTTAAGGATCTAGGCGTTCTTTTTGATTCTAAACTCTGCTTCAATCTTCCCATACTTGGATTCATTAAACGATGGTCTAAAGAGTTTATCCTTTTATAACGAAACTTCTGTACATCTCGCTTGTTCGTCCTATCCTTGAAAACTGCTCTTGCATCTGGTCCGCGCAGTATAACAATAGCCAGGATCGTATTGAATCTGTTCAGAAGTAATTTCTGCCTTACGAGGTTTAAACTGGGACTCTAATCTTCGGTTGCCATCCTATTACAGCAGGCTTCTTCTTCTTAATCTTCCGTCTTTAACCAACCGTAGGACAATTCTCGGTGTTGTCTTTCTACATAAGTTGGTTGTTGGCGATATAGATTCTCCTTTTCTGCTAGGGCGTCTTCAATTCTCTGTTCCGGCTAGACCAACCAGAAATTACCGCCAATTATTCTTATCGACGTGCACAACAGACTACGCTATGCACAATCCTTTTCGCGTGCTATGTAAAAATTACAATAGTTTGCATCACGTTTTCTCTACCGAACTTTCTCTACCCCTAATAAAATCGTTGCTTTCAGGATACCTTCGGGAAGTCAATGACCATTCCCAGCTATGAGCAGGGGCATAGCTTGCCGGATAGGCTGTAAATTTTCCCCCACCGGGTCGGTGATTTCCCATTACTTTCCCAATACTATCTCTTTATCCTATCTACTTAACACTCTGTATATCTAGCATACAGCTTTTTACTCTATTAACAATCTTCTTACTTTATTTTCTCCTATTTGTAATATTTTCTTAAATAATATAGCAAATTAAGATTATTTTTAATTTTACTTAAGAAACCTTTTTCCCTACTTACACCCTTCTTCTTAGACGTAGGCTCTAATAGCGTCACTGACAAAATTAGCTGTGAAAAGGGGCACAGCTGGCCGGACTGGCAAATAAAACACCTCCATCGGTCGGTGATGCTATTAGAAATTTGTGTTCTCTAACTAGGCTTTTAGCATTTAATTTTCATAATTGTATATAAAATGTATTGAATAATTAGGAAGACACTCGTTTTGTCGACCACTAATAAATACATAAATAAATAATTATTTTGTTCGGATTTGAAGCTCTCGTGACTACCTAAGGTTGTCTTTATGAACAACCCTCCCCTTAATGAGAACTGTGGTTCCTCGACCGGCTTGAACTTTTTCTTCGGAACATAGGGGCGATAGTTTGTTTCCTAATCTTTTAATGTTTTTTATATAAGCTGTCTCGCCTACTTCAAATATTCTGTTTTGTATGTCCGGGTTGGATCTGCGGAGCAGGTCTTGTTGCGCCTTTGCAATTTTATCTCTGATTGTATGACGTATTTTATCTGAGGCCACGTGAACAACGTCTATCGGCCGTGTCCGGTTACTGAATGTAATGATTTGTTGAATTCAATGGCAGCTCTAAGAACTGCCAGGGTCGTGTCATTGATTTTTTTGTCGATTTTGAGGCACCTAGCGATCTCTATCAAAGTGCTGTGAAAGCGTTCCACTTGGCCCTTGGAGCACATGTGGAGTGGAGGTGCATTAACGATGTCAATGTCAAATTGGCTTTTTAGCAGTGAGGTGATTGTCTCTGAGCTGAGTGCTGCTTCATTATCGCAGTAGATAGTTTTCACATTCGGGAAAAAGTTAACCACCTGAAGGATGGGGGTGATCACATCTGATATTGCTCTGGACACCAATGGTTGTACGATAGCAAATTTTGAAAATTTTTCAACACAGTTCAGGAACAATTTCTTGTCTGTGGAGAACATATCGATGTCTAATCTTTCGCCGGTGTGGAGTGGAATGGGTGTTTCGCCAAGTTCTTGCCTCTTTGGGTGCCTATCGTATTTTCTTTTAGTGCACACTTTGCAATATATCACTACTTCATTGGCTATTTTCGTCATATTAGGAAAATAATAATCCCGAAGTATTTGCTTAATATTTTCCTGCGCTGCTCTGTGCGCGGTTGTGTTTCGAGATTACAATTTCTAGTTGTTCGTCTTTATTGGTACTTTCAGAGACAACTTTATTGCAATACCAAAATTTTGTGGATTGGAATAATGATACTAGCTTATGTTGTATAGCGGCTAGAGTGGGTAATTCGCAGTGAATTGCGTTTACAACGTCGGGATTAACAGTGAGGCTTATAGTTTTTATTAAGTCACTCTTATCGGTAAACTGTATTATGTGACGAATTTTAATACCGAACATAATGATTTTCCGATTTAAGGCATAGCGCGCTTCTTCCAAAATAATTTGGTTTCTGAGACAATTTACGGGTTTGTCGATTGTTTCAATTGTATAAGTGAGCGATTGCTCGCTATGAATGGTGGCTACGTCCGATTGGGGCTCGTTTTGCAGGGCATTGATGTTTTGACGTGACAATGCGTCTGCCACATAGTTTTCTTTCTCTGGTTTGTAATATATTTTAGCATTATGTTCTTCAATGAATGCTTTCCATCTCTTGATCTTTGCATTATTATTTTTTTTTGGACACTGCAAAGGTCAGGGGTTGGTGATCTGTGAAAATGTGGAGCTCTCTAGTACCATACAGATAATTCTGCAGCTTACCAAGAGACCAAACAATAGCTAAGGGTTCCCTTTCATTGGTTGCCTAATGAGTCTCGCACTGTTTTAATGTGCGAGATATCATTGTAATCGGTTTTCCTTCTTGGGACAGCACAGCACCAATCCGGGTACGTTAACATAACATCTTCCGATGCGAGAAGGTTTCTTAGACGTTCGAATGCGTCGCGTTGCGTGTCATGAAATTCTATGGGTATCTTTTTTGACATTTGTTTGCTAACAGAGCCATTTTCGCCCTTTAGCATATTTGTCAGAGGCCTTGCTATAGTTGCGAAGTCTTTTACAAACGCTCTGTAGTAGCTAGCTAGGCCTAAGAACGAACGGAGTGCTTTGACTTTTTCAGGGTCGGTTTTCGCGCCGCCTCTGGCTACGATGAAACCTAAGTAGTCGATGCTGTCTTAAAAAAATTTAGTTTTTCCTTTGGACACTCTCATGTTCGCTTCGTATAAGCGCTGAATTATTTCGTCTATGTGTTTGACATGGTCTTGTTCATTTGCGGAAAAAATTATTACGTCGTCAACATAGACGTAATAACATATTCCGATTTGTTCTCTAAGAACGTCATCGATTGCTCTTTGGAAGATGCTTCCAGCATTCTTTAAACCAAAAGGCAATCGGCAGAACTCGTATTTCCCTCCATATACTGAGAAGGAAGTCTTTCGATCTTTTTCTGCGAGGTATATCTGATAATATCCGGGTTTTAGATCAAGCGTTGTGAAAAATTTAGCCTTATCCAGATTCGCTAGAATCATTGGGATACTTGGCATCGGGTAGCGGTCGGCAACAGTACGCTCATTTCGCTTCCTGAAGTCGATGACAAGTCGTTTATTTTTATTGCCATTGGCGTCTAAACCCTTTTTATCAACAACCCACGCAGGGCTGTTGTATGCTGACCTCGACGGCCTTATGATGCCGCTATTCAATAGCTGTGCAATTTCGTTGTTGACAGTAGTTTTGAGTATACCGGGTCATTATTATCGGTACGAATCGTGGCGATTACAGAAGTATTAAATGGCAACGCCTTGTTAGAGGTCGAAAATGCTCTTATTTTTTCTTTAGCATTCGCCTGAAGTCATCCCTAATGTTCTCTGAGACAGGTATGTCATCGACACGTGTGAAGTTCACGTTGTCGCATGAATGGTATTTTAATGGTTCGGACTTATTGCCGTAGGTTATGTTATTATTTTTCATGTTCAATGTAGCACCCGCCTGCGTTAGCAGATCGAAGCCTATGATGGTAAAAAAGGTGTTGAGGTTGTCTAAAATGAAGAAAGGGGCAGTTTGTCCAAAGATTTTCATTGAAGATTTATTTTTTATTTCGATGGATCCATGTATGGAGTTCACAGCGAATGGGGTGCTAATTGGCATAACGTTTTGTAACTCCTTTACGGGTCTTACGTAACCGGTACCAGTGTCAATGAGAATTTTTAATTTTTTACCAGCCAACTTTCGTTCGATGAACGGCCTTTTTGCGGCTTACCCTGGCTTTGTTTTCCCATATAGGATTTCGTTCATTTCCCTTTCCTTGCCTACCTTGTTGGCGGCTTACAAGCTTGTTGCCTACCTTGTTGGCGGTTTACTAGCTTGTTGCTTTCGCCGACCTGTGCTCCATCTTCGATAGTTTTAGCATAGGAGGCAGCGAACATGCTCCTTTCGATGCTGTTCTCGGCTTCGCGAGCTAGATAATGCCGACGACAAATCATTGGGTTGTAGCGGAAGGATGAACGCTTTCAAGGATCTCTCAAGACCCGCCATGAATGCGTGTAGTGCGTCATCTCTGACGATCTCGTTTAAAATGGTGGCGGTTTGCTCATCATGGGACATTACGACTTTATTGGTGACAACAGTTAATTTCTTCTCGACCGCATCGTAATATTCTATTACGCTTAAATCGCCCTGTCTAACCATTTCTAGTTGTTGTCTGAGTGTACGTAGGGACGTTTTGTCCGCATACGTACAGTCTAGCCTGGCAATTATTGCGTCGATATTTAGCACAGTGTTGTGCGAAGTTAGAATTGCTCTTGCGGCCCCGCACACTTTATTTCGCAAAATAGCTACAGCTTCGTAGTGTTTTTCGCTTCCATCGCAGCGTCTAAAAATTTCACACGCATCTAAGGCAACTTGCCTCCATGACACGTATTCACTTTGCATACCCTCGAAACTTGGCACTGACTTTACTATACCTAATCTCACCTCGCAACTAATGTTTGGGTTGATTGTCACTTTTAGCTTATAAAGCTTCGACTTGTGGGGCAGTTACTTTCAACTTTCACTTGGTTTTTCACTGAATTTAATTCTAGTGTGAATTGTTCTTCTAAACGACGCTCTTGTTCAATGAGTGCTGCATTGATTGACCCTTGAATAAGGGACTGTAACTGTTCCGCATCCATTTCTATTTGAAAACTACCGTCACTATCAATTTCCTGTTTTATTTTTCTATATGCCCAACACATTTTTCTATATGCCATGGTCACAAATTCGAACACATGTATTGTGCTTGCGCAAAGCGATCAGGACAAATTAAAATTCCTACGAACTTGATTTTACTATTTAGAGCATAAATATTTCAGAAAGCACTTAATGTAGAGTAATTTGACGACTACTTGCAAGGTATATTTTTTATTTTATTTTTGAATTTTAATTTGCAAAATATATTTTTTTACTTTATACTGATTTTTTCTTTCTTGAAGTCAATAACTTGAAAAGCTCACTTACATGCTTAATGCATTTTTGGTCGTCTGAATTCTTATATTATCCGTTGGGCGCCAATAATGCAGTGTTGTCCTCGGCAGGAGTAAAGGTACGTCGTCCTCGTTAGAGGATCCTCTAGTCCTGTGCGATGATTATGTTGTTTATGCTGGAGGAAAACTATTCCACTTTATTACTGGTCTTGTGGCTCAGCAATATTGAATAATAAGTCAATTATTTAACGGCTTTGGCCAGAGCAAATATTTTTTCAGTCAAGACTGCTTGGGACAAATACAAAAACTGAATTCTTACAAACTAAGAACCGAAAGCTAAGCCTAAGAGCGGTCAGTGGAAAAGTACTGGCCATTCGCTCCACCTACAAAGTCGCTGCTGCTTATTCTGCAAATACGTTATAAGGGGCCGATCACTGCATTGTGACATATGAGATGTTTGCTTGAATCGACAGCTCCGCAAGCTGCTCACTTCGTTCATGTCATTGGTGGTTTAGGAGTGCGAGGGTAGCTTGGTGGATAAATGCGAGGGACTCTCCTTAACTTACATGTACACACACACATTCATGCGCGTCTGCTTTGAATTCTATAAACAGCATTGCAATTGCGATTGTACTGTTTTCTGTGCTGCTATTTTAATTGGTTTTTTTCATTATAACTCAATTGTTGGTGTGGCTCTTGGGTAGAGGCGGCAGCAAGTGCTGCAGTTAGTTGCGAGTTCGTATCCTGCCAAGGGAACTATTTTTTTTCTTAATTTTTCTTTATTACTACTAAAGCAAACGAGCGCGTAGCGCGAGCTGCATTTGGTGTTAAAAGAAGAGGGTTCAGGGTATCCCCTAGTCGGGAGCTTCCGACTAGAACCTCTTACTTGTTTTTATTTTATTTTGTAAGCCACCGCGTTTATTAACCATGACACTCACTCTCTACTCACTCAGAATACTGGACGCTCGATGTCCAAGTTACGACGGCAGATGTTATGGATGGCCTCTTTGTTGACCATGAAGTCGCAGAAGTATGTCATTTGCCTCTAGGGGTTTATCTTCCTTCTCCACTTGGTCTACTGCCTCTAGGCAGGGATTCGTGACCATGTCTCGGTCGCCATGTAAATGATTAGATGTTCCACATATATGTAAATGATTAAGTGTTCCACATATATGTCATATATTTTAAATAAAAACGACCAGCACGTCAGTGCCGTTTTGTAGCTTTGTTCTGAACGCCTTCATTCGAATTAAAATTGTGCGCTTAGCCTATGGATATACATATATACTTATGCTGTTATTGGTTAACAGCTACAAAGAGAGGGAGAGTGTGTAGCTTGCATATGCCTGTGAACATATATGTATATGTTGCTCATGAAATGCGCTCAGACCGAGCATAAACGGTCAGCTAGTGAGGCTAGTGAACCGCGCTACGTAATATGAGCCAGAGCCAATACATTAAGTGGCTCTGGGCTTGTTTACTGTATAATTGTTATTGTTTGCATACATAAATTCCGGGTGTTCTGTAAGGGCATATACACACTACAGTAGAAGTGTCTACAGTGTCTGAATCCGTCTTCGATTTGTCCGAGATGCAATGCCCCAAACCTGAATACCGTATCTCCAAGTTGGTGCCACCACGACGTTGTAAACTGCCCGTTTGCAGCGAAGTGGCAATGGGCTGTTGGGGTTTAGTAGCCAGTTGGTCTTGGCCATCTTATAGCGGCACTGCTTAAGAAGGCCATCGATGTGCGCCCGAAAACTAAGCCTCTTATCCAGTACAATTCCAAGATACTTGACGCTTCTGCCAGGGTGAAGGGGGCTACCGTCTATCCAGACTGCTGGAGCCTTGTCACGCTTCAGTGTGTAGTTGACCGCCTGGCAATTCGAGGCATTAAGCTTGATGTTCCACCTGCCTGCCCAGCTCTCAAGCAAGTGGATGTATTCCTGGGCCAGTGGGTCAGTGGCTTCGTACTCGCATTGGGGGGAGTAAAATATTGCCACGTCATCGGCAAATGTGGCTATCAGGTGGCAATCAGGCCTGGGGTGGCAAACTCTTGTAGGTCATCCGGAGTGGGGATGTCTGCCGTGTACAAATTGTAGGGAAAGGGGCCCAGTACGCTGCCGCTTTCATCTTGCGAACAGGAGAGCTTGCTGCCCTAACTTACGATACGAGCGCAGAAGTAGAAAGAAGGGGCGTGGAGACTCATCTTGATTTTCTGGAGCAATCCATCAATCCAAACTCGGTCGAAGGCCTGCTTAACGTCTAAACGTCCTCACGAAAAACAACTGTCTTGTAGACAGAACTCAAAATTTGTTAAAAGTCAGACCCAAAAATATTCATACGCTTATCCATATACCAATCACACATGCATGCGGATCCAATTCCAATCTACTCCCATATTGTTCAGAAGTAATTACTACTACTAATGGAATAGTCGACTACGCAAATATTTCCTATGAGCCCCTCAGTAAATATAATATTCTAAGCCCTTCTAAGGTCCAAAGACAAAATCAAGTACAGTCGAATCCCGATAATTCGGGATGTAGGTGTAGGCCCATGAACTTTATTGCTGCGGCTTCGGCTAGCTTGAGTCGGTGGGAGATTTTTTATTTTGGCGGGCTTTGGGGCTCCCGCACGCTTTGTATATTCGGTGAACCACTCGCAGCCCTTATAGTTGGCAGGGTGGTTACCACCGCAGTGAACGCATGTTGCCGGTACTGAGTCGGGCCGTGTGCAATCAGCAGAGCGATGATTGAGCCCGCATTTAACGCATTTGTGTTGTTTTCTACAGTATGTGGCCGTGTGCCCGTACTCCTGGCATCTATGGCATTGCACCACATCCTGGCTTCTTCTAGCAGTCTCAACCTTGACCACCTGCTTGCACAGCTTCCTGATAGTAAGAGTCTCCTTGTTGTTGGTTGCCGGCTGCAAGTTGATGAAGTGGATATTCATGGGCTCCTTGGTAGCTTTGCTGCTCGGATTGTGCACGTGGAGAACGGTGTGGCCCTGGGTCCGCAGGTCGTCGACGAGTTCTCGGTTGAGCGTGGAGTGGTGGAGGCGTTTGATAACTATGCGATAGAAATTTTTAATTATTCTTAAACATTAACATATAAAATTAAAATTACTACTAAAATGTATTATTTAATTAAAAATAATTCTATTTAAAAAATTCAAGATTTTTTAGAAAAATATTAGTAAAAAAAAAAAAAAAATAGGTGTAATCTTGTTGTCCTCCTGCAGCTGGTATGAGTAGAACTCAATTTTGTGTTCATCCAGTATTTGTATGATGGCCCTGTATGTGGGCACATCATTGGCTAGGAGTCGCATAGTCCTACCTAGGTTGGATTTGATGGTCAAGTTATCCTCTACTTCGGATAGTAGGTGCCACACGTCGTTGATGTCGTCAATGCGATTTAGGACCATGGGGAGTGGCTTCTTTCCTCCAGCGGGGGCATTGCTGTTGGCCCTTATTTCGGGCACGGAGGAGCTGGTGCTGGCATGGGCTACAGCGTTGGGCTGGCTGTCGCCCCCAACCTGACGAGTCGCTGAGGCATGCAAGTTCTCTTCTTGCTCGGCCTCAGATTCGTCATTATCCATGTCTTCGACGTTATCGGGTGGGGCCAAGAGTGCATATCTATTGGAAGCATCAGTGCCATCTGGACAGGTTTCAGTTTTGTTCAGTTTTCGCCACGCAGCAGGTGGGGTCCTGCTGTCTGAGACTTTGCGCTTGTCATTAATTTTTTTTGCCTGTGCTTGAATCATTCGAGCCGCAGCTGCGGCGCGCGAATTTGGTTTGATGGCTTTTATTATTTGCACTAGGGTGTCAACGTCTATATTTGTGCTAGCACCAGCATGTGGGCTGCTGCCGGGGTCTTCGGATTCCATTAGAGGGTAGGAAGGGGAGACTGAAGTACTTCTTCCAGACATCAGCGCGGAGAATTTATGAGCAGCTGTTGCTAAGCGGCTGTTAAGCATTAAGGTGCGGCGTCAGCATTTAGTTGGCCTACCTCGTTAGTTCGAGACGGCCCCTTGTTATTTATTGTGGGTGCATTGCTGTTGTCAGCACTCACTGGCATTTTTGCTCTATTGGCATTGCCGCTGGTCGGGTGCATGTCAGCACGGCAACGCAGCCGACTTGCTCAATTTGTGACCACCTAACATTGTGTTTGATTTGGTTTCGATCCACCTAAAACAAATTGCTTTGTCAGCAATTAGTTTTGTTTAAATTTTTGTCGTTTTTGTGAAATTATTGGTGCTTTGCACTCTTTGTGCAGAGTTGCAATAACCGCTTTGGCCGTTTGGGCGCGCACTGGAGTTTTGGTTATTAATTGTTTTCCGCGAGCACGTCCGTTCACCTTAAACATCAAAAAGTTGAGCTTAACTCAACTCGAGGCCAATCTCCTCATTATCAGAGAACCCGGCTGACCTATTGGCCTGAGTCCAGGCTATTTTCTAGACGGCGGTCCACTTATATAGGTTTTGAATCTAACAAGAAACCTTCAAAACGACGACATGGTTATCGTCAAAGAACAAAACCTAACGTCCAACGCATGGTGGCTCATCCGAGTCCAAGCTAAGCATCCTGGCAATGATGACATGGACCGTGTGGTATATATCTGAAATTAAAGAGAGCGCAGAGCCCACCCTGAAAACCAAAATCTAACAAGAAACCTTCAAAACGACGACATGGTTATCGTCAAAAAACATAACCTAACGTCCAATGCATGGTGGCTCAGCCGAGTCCAAGCTAAGCATCCTGGCAAGGATGACATGGACCGTGTGGTATATACCCTTTCTTCCCGCGGCGTCATCAAGAGGCCCGTGGCTAAGCTCATCCCCCTTCCGATTGAATCCTATGCCCCATTTCGTAGATACAAACCTCCCAACTAACACATGTGTCAAACTTTGGGTCTTCAAATCAATTTTTAAACAGTCAGTCAGTTAAACAAGCAACACCAACTAACAGCGCCAACAGCCCGGAGGAGTGGGGTCGTATAGATGCCGGTCTTCCGGGCAGTACTCATCAACAAGCACTGCTGGTAACGATCATTTATCGCCCTAACATTACCTTTTGCGAAGACCTCGATGCTGTGCGTCGAGGCTAGTTAAGTTCGTTCACTTCGTGCATTTGGTACGCATCGGCCACTTGCATTATAAAAACATATTAATTTGTCGCAATTGTCGCTTCGCTTAAATCGGCACGTACCAATACGGTTTCGCTTACCATTGTAAAACTATTGTTCTTAAATAATAAACACAGACCAATTCGGGTCTGCCTGCTTATCGTAACTTATAATAAATATATAAATAAATTGGAGCACAAGAAGTAAAATTAAGTTATTTATTTCTATTTTTGAAAGCTATTGAAAAAGCTCAATAGCGCAACATTTTGATGAAACCGACGTGATTTTTGTTGTTGTTACATTATATCAGCAACCTGACATTTCGTTTTGTGCGGCTTATATACACATAACTAACTAATTCGACACTTAGTGCAATTGATGAGTGCGGTCTAAGTGTTAGGCTGAAGCAAATCGAGCCGCTTCAGGCCCCATTTGATATTACTCACACTAGCCTCGAAGAGCTAAACTTGGATGAAATTGGTAGCAAATTGCGTGAGGACTTCCACGAGTTAGCCGTTTCTATGGAAATTTCGGTTCGGAGTGAAATCGCGGCACTAACCACGACGCCCCTGTCTGCGTTTTTTGTGATAGCCCTGGTCATCGCATATATAATTGTTCCCGATTTGGAAACTTGTTCCCTGCATTACGGCTTAGGGAGGCAAATCGACTTGCATTGTGCTTGAATTGCCTAAAGATGCTGTCGGGCGAAGCATTATTCCCTGCTGCATTTAAATAATTCTGGTTTTCTGTCTGGTCAGCTGACTGCGCCTGCTGATTCTTCGTCAATTGCACACGCCTCTTTCGCTAAGTCGTCGCCATCTACCTCCACCTCTCTTGTTGCCCAGTATTTCAATAGTGATGTTGTCCTCTTGGCTACTGCTATGGTGTTCGTTAAAAATCGCTCCGGCACTTTAATACCTTGTGCCCTTTTGGATTCCGGCGCTCAGCTTCATCTTATAACGTCTCGCCTTGCTTAACAGCTTCAGTTAAAGAAGCACAAATCCTCAGCCATTGTCTCTGGTCTAGGAGATTCTCGTTTTGACACAGAAGGAAATACGGTCTCTATAACGATACAGTCTCGAGTATCTGAGTACTCAACATGCCTCACAGCCCTGGTAGCGCCTACCATAACTGATAGTCAACCGAATTTAACAATCAACACTACGAATTGGAACATTCCCGTTAACATAAATCTTGCAGATCCGTCTTTCTTTAAACCACAACGCGTGGACTTGCTGCTTGGAGCTAGTTTGTTTTATGAGCTTCTCAGCGTCGGCCAGATAAAGGGCTACCATGTCTTCAGAAAACAAGGCTTGGTTGGGTAGTTTCTGGAGGAGGGGTGGTTCTACATTGATTGCGAAGCATACTGCGGGCAAACTTGAGTCAGGTTCTGAGGAGCGTGCTGATGAATTGGTGCGTCGATTTTGGGAGATAGAAGCCTGCTTGGAAATTACACCTAGCACATCAAAGGAAGAAACTGATTGTAAAGAGCATTTCTTAAGGACTCACACCAGATTGCCTAGTGGCCAATATTCGGTTCATTTACCCTTCAAGCGAAATTTGAAATGTCTTGGGACGTCATACTAACAAGCCTTTCGTCGGTTCCTGACCCTGGAACGCAAACTACAAAATCGTCCAGACCTGAAGATTCAATATTCAAATTTTCTAAAGGAATACTTTGATCTGGGCCATATGTCGCCTGTCGCTTCAAAATCCGTAGGACTTTGTCAATATTTTCTTCCTCATCACTGTGTTCAACGACAAAGTTGCGAGTCGTTTTCGACGGCTCCGCAGCTATGAGCTATGGATGGCTGGTCCTGTTATTCAAAGCTCGTTATTTCACATCCTTCTTCGCTTTCGTAATTTCCCGGTCGGCTTAACTGGAGATATTGGTAAGATGTATCGCTGCGTACGCGTTACAGCACCGGACGATTTCCTCCAATGCATTCTGTGGCGAGACTCGCCAGAATAGGATGTAAGTATTTTTAAGCTGGATACAGTTACATACGGAACAAAGCCAGCTTCATTTCTCTCTGTCCGTGCTATGCACCAGTTGTCTGTGGATGAGGAAAATAACTTCCCAATTGGATCTCGGATTCTGCGGCGTGACTTCTACGTTGACGACCTCATTTCAGGTGGTGACTCGATTCAAGAAGCAAAAAAAATTCTTAGTCAGACGGCTGGAATTTTGGCAAGTGGGGGCTTCAAGCTGCGAAAATGGTGTTCAAATAATGATGCGGTTTTAGAAGGGATGCCCGCAGAGGACAGAGAATCGTCTCTAAAGTTTGATGATAGGAGCGACATCACCAAAACTCTTGGACTCGCTTGGGACTCAGCGTCGGATCGGTTGCTATTTTCGTTCTCGTCCATTCAGAGATCCAAACCATCTAAAAGATCGATTCTGTCGACTAAAGCTCGCTTATATGACCCGCTTGGAGTTATATAGCTGGTAATCGCTAAGGCTAAAATCCTTTTGCAGCAGATCTGGAAGAAGAAGCTTGATTGGGACGAGAGCCTGCCTTCATCACTAGCAACAACTTGGAATGATCTTTGCTGCAGTTTTGAGAAAGCACAATTTCTTAAATTTCCTCGTCTCGTGTCAATCCCTGCAGCAGAGTTAGAAGTTCACGGTTTCTGCGATTCCAGCATTTCTCGACGACCACAAGCCAGTTGTCAGCTGTTGTGTTCCAAATCGCGTGTGGCTCCTCTGAAAACAATCACAGTTCCAAAGCTAGAGCTCGTGGCGCCGTCTTATTAGCTAATCTCATGCGTGAGATATCTAAAATGGCACTCTTTGATGGAAAATTCTACTGCTGGTCGGATTCTTCTGTTTGCCTTTCCTGGATAAAGACCGAGCCCTGCAAGCTCAATGTGTTTGTAGCTAATCGTGTTACAGCAGTTCAAGAGCTAACAAATGGCATGGAATGGTGCTACGTTCCTACTTCGCTCAATCCGGCAGATATACTCTCGAGAGGATCTACACCCAGTGAATTAAATCAATCGTCACTGTGGTTCAACGGCCCAGAATTTCTATTTGGAAACAAATTGGACTGGCCTGCTTCTTGCTTGCCAGAAAGGCCCGACCTCGAGCTATGAAAAAAGGTCCTTGTTGCGTCATCTCCCTTCGTTGATATATCTGCCACTTGTAAATACGCTAACTCATTTGATACAATGCAGAGTATATGCGCATATATCTATAAATTCATACACAGAAGCAGGCATCCTGGACTAACAGTGTGTGATATACAACATGGGACCCAACTCTTACTGCGGCTCGTCCAGAGAGCACACCTGTGGGAAGAGATTAAATCACTGCGATCGAGAAGAGCTGTTAAGCCAACCAAGCCCTTTTTTGGATGGCATTCTTAGAGTTGATGGGTGCTTGAAAAACTCTTCGCTGGATTTCGAAGCTCGCCATCCAATAGTTGTTCCGCGGCACCATTCCATCACAGATTCACTCATTACAAGGTTTCATAGTCAGGACTTGCACGCTGGTCCACGGGCACTTCTGGCTCATATTCGGTTGCAGTATTGGCCGATTGGTGGAAGGAAGACCGTATCCAAGATGGTAGGCAAATGTGTGAGATGCTTTCGTGCCAAGCCACGATTAGGAGATCATATAATGGCTGATCTTCCCAAGGAACGTTTGACTGCTTGTCGAGCCTTTGAAGTTTCTGGCGTTGACTATTGTGGATCATTTTTCTATAAGCCAGACGTACGTAATAAAGCTCCAGTCAAATGCTACATGGCTGTCTTCGTCTGCTTCGCGACTAAAGCAGTTCACCTGGAGCTGGTCAAGGATCTGTCGACGGCTTCATTCTTGAATGCGCTCAAGAGGTTTTTATCGACTCGAGGCAGGCCATATGGTCGGATAACGCTACCAACTTTGTCGGCGCCAAGAACGAGCTTCTGGAACTCAAGCGTCTTTTCATCAGTCGCAATCATATTGACTCAGTGCACAAATTTTGCATGGCTGACTCCATTGATTGGAAGTTTATTCCCCCTCCATCGCGGCATTTTGGCGGCCTTTGGGAAGCAGCAGTGAAGACAGCGAAGCATTATTTATCGTGCTGTCGGCTCTTGCGTTCTTAACTTCGAAGAACTTCGCACCCTAGTCTGCCACATAGCATCGATAATTAACTCCAGGCCATTGTTTCCTCTTTGCAAACAAGCTGTGCCTACTGCCCATCAGGGACTCAGTTGAAAGCCCCTGCCTTTCAACGGGGAGAGAATGTCTGGCTACGCAGCCAAAACAGCTGGACCGACCTCGCCACTGGTAAGAGCAGCGTCGTCTTCTTATCTTGTAATACTTGCTCTAAGAAGCAACTGCTTAAATTTCGCTCTTAAGATTATTTACATTAAGCTGGCGCCTTTTGCGAAGGCATCGATGCTGTTCGTCGGGGCTACTTAAGTTCGTTCGCTTCGTGCATTTGGTACGCATCGGCCACTTGCATAATAAACACATTTTAATTTGTCGCAATTGTCGCTTCGCTTAAGGCGGCACGTACTAATGCGGGTTCGCTTGCCTACAAAACCTATTGTTCTTAATTAATAAACACAGACCAATTCGGGTCTGCCAGCTTATTGTAACTTATAATAAATATATAAAAAAATTGGAACACAAGAAATAAAATTAAGTTATTTATTTCTATTTGTGAAACCTATTGAAAAAGCTCAATAGCGCAACAATATCGGTAATCACATTCCCATTTTTTTAATCCTTCAGAGGGTGAAAAACGTATATTGGCTGTGTTATACTTGTCCGTGCTTCCTTAAGAACGCTATTGAAGGAAGAGTCTTCAAATTTGGAATCTATAAATACTTCCAGTAGAAATACTAACGTAAATCTATGGTAAATTTGCAAGCAATTTGCAATATAATACCCTAGTAGACATTTCCCTTTTGCAGATATGAGAGAATAGCTAGGCACCAAAATACAGAGTTTGATGAAAATATCTTTGAAAACAGAATATTTTGCCATATAAGATAGTACTATTCGAGTTGTCCGCTGTTGATAGGATTTTGCATATATATGAGGATTATAGAGGAACTAACACATCCCAAATTTGTTCAAGTTATCTCTATATATAAAACTGTTTGTCCTGACTGACTGATTGGTGATAAACGCACAGCCCAAACCGTAATAGCTAGGAAGCTGAAATTTTCACTGTAGTTACCTTATGTGATCTAGGTGCACGGGGTTTCGGGAAATTCCACCCGCAAGTGTAGGAAAATCGCGAAAAACGTTTGTATGCAGCTTCTTTGTTTACCATACGATCGGCCTTAAATTCAATTTCAAAGATCTTTGTTCAAACTCATTTGAGGGGTGTTTCGCACTTTTCCAAAAATCTATACCTCCTTGGTGGACGGCGTTTCGCACTCAAATTCATTTTCAAGGATCTATATGAAAAATCATTTAAGACGTGTACCACATTTTTCGCAGAATCAAAGCATCCTCGGTAAAAACTGCGATTCTAAGACTTTTTTGGTGAAGTTTTCAGTTTTGTCGGATTTGCTTCAAACTTATTTGCAGAGCTCTACATAAGAACTTATATATGTATACGTGCTTCAGCGATTTAGGAAATTCGACCAACAACAGTGGGTAATTTGCGAAAAATGTTTGTATGAAACTTTTTTGCTTACCATCCGATCGGCCTCAAACTCATTTTCAAAGAAATTAGTTCAAATTTATTTGGGAATGTTTCGCTCTTTTTGGAAAATCAAAGATTTAGTGGGTGACGTTTCGCGCTCAAATTCATTTCCAGACATCTATTAGAAAAATCATTTCAGACGTGTTTCACACTTTTCGCAGAATTCAAACTTCTTTAAGTTGTGTCAAACTTATTTTCCAAGCTCTACATAAGAACTTATTAAATATGCATTTCAGCGATTTGGGAAATTCCACCCGCAACAGTGGTAAATTGGCGGAAAACGGTTGTATGAAAGTTTTTTGGTTTACGATCCGATCGGCCCCAAACTCATTTTCAAAGATCTATGTTCAAATTCAGTTGAGGGGTGTTTCACGCTTTCTGAAAAATGCATCCCTCCTTGGTGGAAATGGGGGCCGAAGATTTGGTGGATGACGTTTTGTGGTCAAATTTATTTCCAAAGATCTATAATAAAAATTTATTTGAGACGTGATTCACATTTTTTTTCAAAATCTAAACTCCTTCGGTGGAAAATGCATTTCAAAGATTTTTTTAGTGAACTTTAGGTTTTGTCCGATTTGCATAAAAGTTGTTTGATTCCCGTTCGATCAGTTTCAAAATCATTTTCAAAGCTTTTTGAAAACATTGATTTTATTTATACCCGCTAGTCTTTATATAAAACGAGAAAGAAGGGCTATCTTCGGCACGCCGAAGATTTAATACCCTTGCAGACTCAACCTTTTCATAATGCTCATAGTGATTTGCCCGTATCTAAGAAGCACAGGGAAAATAGTTAATGCCGAGAATGGTTAAAATATCTTGAAAATAAAAAAAAAATTTCCATACAACAACTTAATATTCGAACGATGGTCCCTATGGCAGCTATATTATATAGTGGTCCGATGTTAATAGGATTTCGCATATATATGAGGAGCATAGTAAAACTAATAAATGCCGAGTTTGGTCAAGATATCTAGATAATCAAAAATGTGTTTCATACAAGAACCTACTTTTCGACCGATCGTTCCTATGGCAGCTATATGATATAGTGGTCCGATCCAGCTGGTTTTGACATATATACTGCGCGCAACAGAAAGAGGCACTTCTGCAAAGTTTCATAAAGATAGCTGTAAAACTGAGAGACTAGTTCGCATAGAAACAGACAGACGGACTGACGGAATTGGCTATATCGATTCGGTTGTTGATACTGATCATAGATATATATACTTTTTGGGTCGGAGATGTCTCCTTCTATGCGTTACACATTTCATGACAAAAAAGCCTACTTTTCGAGCGACCGTTCCTGTGGCAGCTATATGATATTCATATGTACTGCCTGCAACAGAAACACAGATCTACGCAAAGTTTCAAGACAATAGCTTTAAAACAGACACCGTCTAGAATGGCTATAACAACTCAGCTGTTGATGCTGATCTAGAACATATTATGGGTTCGGAGATGTCTGCTTCCAACTAACTACTTATAAAAAATATTTAAAAAACATTTGGCTTGCTTTATCAAATTTGGTAGCTTTTATTAGTTCCAAGATATGCTAATATAAGGATTTCTATATCGATTGCTTGGAAATGGAGCAAGTTACTTGATTGCTTATAATTGAAGTGGTGAACATATACATTTTTAATATTGGGTAATAATAAATGTAAAATATATTTTTATTAACGGATTATTTAAATAATATTCACATAAATAATTGTTACAATTGTTTAAACATAAATTTTCTACATATGTACTATGATTGATTCATTACTTAACAAATATTAATAGGAAATTTGCAAAACTCTTTTGGGGATATTTTAGTGGTTGCAATATTTTTGAAAATGTATTGTTAAATTTCGCGATACAAAATGTCTACTCTATTAATGTGTTATTTTGTATTAAAATGAATTATTATTTATAATCACAGAGCTTGTGCGTGAGCTCCGTGGAAATTCTATAGTCATACAGAGCTATCTCGTTTTATCATTAATGGAGTTTGGACGGTAACTTCATCTTCGGATTGGATTTGTTCAATAGAGTTAATTACATTGCTTGATGTCCCAACACTAACACTGCTTGACTGGGCCTGCGTTATGTGGTGTAACGCTATAGTTCGATTATATGATTGAGCAAAAGCTTTGGACGTTGAAATTATAGAACTGTTGGATACAGATGACGACGAGCCTGCATATTCCTGCGTCGATTCTCGAGTCAGATGCATATCGGACTTCTCTGATGAAGTCGAAATTTGATAAAATTTTGAATGTACTGCATCGGCATATTTGTTTTTATATCCAGGACAATTATTTCGATACGAATGTCGGGGAAGCGTGCATTGAGCAATGACATTCGAATAAACATGTGGAGTCGTATTCTGAAAGAAAAACCAAAAATTAAAACAGTATCAATGGTTATCGATGTATAGCATTGTAAATACTATTTTACGGCCGAAGATTATGATTCAACTTTAAGCTATTGTTATGCCCTAAACCCATTGAAATTGTGTTAAAAGGGTATAATGGTTTTATGCAAAAGTATGTTACAGGCAGAAGAAAGCATCTCCGACCTCATATTCTTAGTAAGGCGGATTGATTAATTTGTATACCCTGACCCCATTAAAAATTGGTAAAAAGGGTATAATGCATTTTAGCAAATGTATGTAACAGGCATCTTCTGCCCCATAAAAAATATATTCTTGAACAATAGCCGAGTCGATAAAGCCATGTCCGAATGTATGAACAGAAGGATCTCAGAACATACAAGAGCTAGAGATTTGCACGGCTTGCACGGTGACTTCGCTAACATAGTGTCGCACCACAGCACGCTGATGTGTTGGAGTTGGTGCTCCCGCGTGCGTACTATGTGTCGCAACTCAATATGCAGCATAGATATATGTAATCTCGTGCTGAATATCCGGTAATAAGTCGGCTCGTAGCTCGTATAGTATAGCCTGCTCATTCATGGGTCGAATAAACCTATCTGCAAGTGCTACTATCGCCTCGTAAGAATGGTGAAAAAATTCATTTGGCTTTTGTTTCCTTTGTAAAATAGGAAATAGCTGACACAAATCTGGTCAACGTACAGTCATGTGGTATCGCCAATACCATTCGGTAGCATTTCCCTCAAACAAGTTATATACATAACAAGAGAGCAACTTATAATTGCCATCTAACGTCTACCTCGTTAGTGCTTCCACGCGGTATACGAATTCATCGATCGACATAGACGAGTGACCTGAGTAACGCAGCTTCCAATTAGCGATAATTTGGCTAACTCTAGCAACGCAAGCCATAGTTTTGCTGCGATCCAAAGGGAGAAAACCCTTCCATTGGAGGTGCACTTTGATTAGGCACAGTTCTAGGACCCAGCGGATTTGATACTCCAAACAACTGCTCAAACATCTGATGAGGCGGATTAGGTGTGGATGGTCTGGAAAATGTTCGCGCTACTTCCGAATTGACAATTATAGATTGCAAAGCAATTCACTGAAAACCACTTTCCATTACTTGCGACAAAATCTGCGTTTGAAATAGACTATAAGAAGAATTAAACCTAACCATGCTGACCTGCGTCACTAAGGAACTTTGCAGCAAAAGCATATTCAAGCATATTCAAAATCTTTGATTTTTAATTATTTTTATCTAGTGGTTTGTTCAGCGGCAAGGCGTAGCCCTTTTGTCCCTTTTTGTAATAACACGAGGAAATTACTATGCTTATGTGTTAATAGACTTCGGCTATTCAACCATGTTGAAGCTGATATAGTTCCAGGGAGTTTCACAACAGCATATAGGTTACACGTTAATACTGGTCATTAAATATATTTAGAATCTAAAATGTATCAACAGTACTAATCTTGCAATCTAGGACAGGAGAAATTGTGGGGAGGGAATTGAACCGTTTTTTTTTTAAGTCACTTGGTGCTACTGACTTGTTGAGAAAAAGTTCTATATGTGGGCCAGGTGAATCAAGTACAACTATCATCATATTTGTAGCTCGATCAGCCACATGCTTGGGTGCCAAATAAAATAGAATTATAATAAGATACTGTAACGATTAACGTCAAGGATCGGATGGGCGGTTAACCAAGTCGGAGTATGCGCTGGCATCGGCATTGACTCGTCGGCATGCGGGTGGGTTCACTAAATCCGCTGGTTAATTTGCTCCCAAAGCTATAAATCTACTTTAGTTAAATTCGCGTACTGATTGGTGAAGAGGGAGGGGAACTCGGGTTCAAGAATACAATAAGACTAGAAAATAAATTGATAAGAAAGTTATAATAGGCACTACACATAATCGGACCACTCAGATGCACTGCTGTTGACGTGCATATGCCCACCCTTCCATGATCCTGCAAAAAGGCCAATTGAATGATAAATATATTGTTGACCAAAAATATATTTTTGATCAATATGGTGGAGCTTTTCAAATTTAAGTTTGAAAGGGTGATTATGAGCATAAATTTACTTATTTCCGTGGTGAGAATTCTGTTTCTAGCTAACAAGCCAGTGTCGATCTGCTTGTTTTAGCAAAATTGGGTTCTGGTGTCTATTTTACGTTTTATTTATGTCTGACAATTTGTGTTTATTAATATCTGCATTTTTTGACGAACTATGACTTTGTAATTCTAATGTTCTGTAAGTCGTTCGCGTCAAGGGTGCCTGCAATCACATTTGAAGCTGTCCCCATGAAGTCTAAATTTCTTTCCATCTTATGGTGCACATTGATAGCGGACAAGTCGCGTATGAGATTGTGGGCCATGCCTGTTAATTTTATAGTCTCGTCCTTCATCAATCTGTAGTTAAAAAGGCTTGCAGTATGTCTTAAGTAATTAAGTCCGTCCCATACCAGTACGCCCCCGACTTCAACAGATAGTTTGAGTCAGAGTAGCTTTTTATAAGAAAAATAAAGATAAGATAGAAAGCCCTTTAATTTTGAAACGTAAATCGAATGTCAATATAAAGTTGTAACAGAGGCGTTTAACAGGTAACCAAAAGGTATATCGGAGGCTGTCCTTGTAAATCCCTCTCCCTTGAGAAAGAACCGGTATCCTTAAATCAACTTCAACCCTCTGCCACACATACGAGCATATATGAGCTTTTTCCCTAGCCTCCTTTTGGTACTTCACTAATTGCTTCTCTCCTGTCATTTTGGAACGTTTGAGCATTTTGTATTTTTATAGCTACGTCTTGACATAACTAGGGTCGGGGCATGGAGAACGGTTAAAGATAAGGATAAGATGAAAATACTTGGAATTACAAAATGCTAATCTTATGTCCAAATAATATTGTAACAGATCAGTACCATATGCTGTGCCTTTATTACTTCAATAGTTCGTGATGCTATGGGTTGTGAAAAATTATATTATTTTATATAATTAAAAAAATAACTTTTGGTGGCTTTTAAAGGCAGATTATGAGTTTCGAGCTTATCGCTTTGTTATAATTCGACAACTGAACTTCTTAAGCCTAAATTAAGCTAAGGCGGCGAATCGAGGCGAATTCGCTCCCAGAGCGAGTGATAAAGCTTTATTGCGCTCTCGCTCCGCCCTAAGCCTAAATTAAACTAGACTTCAAGTTTTAAGTTCATTTTCTGAAACAATGCGCGGATCTGCGCCAACACCGGCCACCATGAAGCTCTTGGGGGCTTCATTCATCGGATAAACGAGCCAACTTGAATCGGTCTTTTAAATTTTTCGCCACTTGCCGTCCTTATTTCTGCCACTCTACCGACGCCGTCCTCTCATGCACCGTCGTCACTCTGCCGATCAGCCACTGCTGGGGCGGCAGATTGTTCTCGGCGACGACCACCACCTCTCCCACGATGACGTTTGGCAGGCGATGGCTCCACTTGCTCAGCAATTGGAGTCCGAGCACATACTCCTTTCACTATCTCCGCCAAACTGTTGCTTGAGCAAGGAAACGGCTCGCCATCGATTCAAGGAGGTGAGACCCTGCTGGTCCGAGGTCCCCTTTGGTGGCAGAGCCCTTAAAGGGGCCTCCCACCAGTAGGTTGCCTGGCGTTAGAGCCATCTCTTGGGTCCCTGCTTATTGCTCCCAGGGGACACATTCGTATCCGCTTTTTGATGCGATTTCGCGAATTGCGTCCGACTCTTCCTGGATTCGAACTCGCAACTCCTGAAACTGGCAACTTGCTCCGACGAACTTCGTCGCGTTGTCGCAATGGACGGTCTGCTCGACGGCCGACGAACCTTTTTAAAGCCGTTTTAAATGTACTACTGCATAAGTGAGATACTAGTTCTAAGTGAACCGCTTTTGAGGCCGTACTAATTGGGCCACATAAATTGACGCCACAGATAGAAAATGGGCGGAGCGCTCGGAGTCGATCTGCTGGTAAATTTCCCATAGTTTGTGTTATCAGACGAGGTTTGCATTTAAAGCAACGGATACATGATCTCACTGTCTGACGACAGACCTCTTGAGCGTTGATTAGCCAAAGACTTACGAAAAAGACTTACGCGAAAAAGACTTACGAGTGCTCTTGGGCCAGCATGACAATTTGTCATATGCAGGTATCGAATAACGCTTCTAGCGAATTGCGAGCATTTTTTTAAAAGTAGCGGAAACTTGGCATCATATGAAATAGGAGCATTTACAAGTCGTCCCCCTATTCGCAACAACGAAAAAGAACACCAAGATCCATTATACTCATGTAAAATGAGACTCATGAGACGCTGCAGGCTATGACCTATGACGAGTGCCTTTTCGAACTCTATCTATGTCATCTTTAAATTCAACTCGTTGGATGATTTCAACCATTTTCTCGAAAGCTTCTTTCCTTTCCATCGCCGTAGGGATACTCTTAAATTTTACTTCTCGATTTTTACATTTTTGAATTAAGCCGAACACATAAAAGGCATCTTCATTCGGCAACCACAACACGCCCAGTGTTTTGGTTGTGTCAGACTCTGAGATCGTTATCGGCATGGCTGCGTTTGTTGCGGAGAACTTAGGAGAATCCGAAAACCATTTGGTTAGTTTGAAACCAGCGCTTTGAAGTATTTGGGACACTGCAGACGTAATTGTCTGAAAGTTCTCTCCTAATGCAGCACCGGTCAGTAAATCATCGACATAAAAGTCGTGCCTGATAACGTCAGTTACAGTGTTTGACCTGGAGGACCTCAAAAAGTTCGATGGGTTCTTTCTCCACACTACGAGCTGAAAATCTCGATCTGCTGCATGCACCATGACCTGCCTATACATCTTTTTGATGTCAGCTGTCAACGCATATTTGTGGAGTCGAAATCGAAGCAGAGTCGAGTACAGCTCCTCTTGAATGGTCGGTCCAACCATTCGAAGGTCATTCAACACAATTTGAGACAACGTCCGACAGGACGCGTCGAAAACAACGCGTAACTTCGTCGATGTGCATTGTGGTCTTAAAATACACTGATTTTGATCATCTTCTTCAGACATGTGACCTATTCCTCCAAGAATTTGAAGTATATATGCTTAAGCTCGGGATCTCGTCTTTCAATCGACAAAAAATTACGCTTAGCAACCTCGAATGAGTTACCAAGCTGATTGGGATCTGATTTAAATGGCAGTCTTACTTTAAATCGAACTGACGGCAATTTTTCCAAATTAATTAGAAAGTGGCTTTCACATATCTGCTGTTCAACTGTTCGGACCTTTTTGGCTGAAGGCAACTCTTCCAATGACCAAAATTTTTGCAATGTTTTGTCTATAGAGCTATAAGACTCTTCTTGGCCACTCAGATTAACAGCATGAGTCTGTTCATGACTTGACGGCGTGTAACGTCCTGAGATAATCCAGCCAACAAGTGCCTTTTGCAGAATCGGACAATTCGGACCTTGTTGCAAAATTAATTTGTGAGCCAGAATCGAGTAAAGCACCAGCCAAAACGGACTCGCCACTTCTCGTTTTAACGCTAACGACTGCGGTAGCTAGGATTACACTATCAGACACATTCGCGTGTATAGCATGTGAAGTCGATGGTTGATGCTGTGCGGAGTCAAGGGGTGGTGTTAACGCTCGAGTGTTAGAAACGTCAGAGTATCTATGCAACAGTGTGTTATGAGAACGACTGCATACTCTGCACTTTTTTGCCTTACATTTGGCAACAGTGGGCCCGTTCTGAAGGCAATAGATGCATAAAGGAGCCGCCTTAGTGAACTCAAACCGCTGCTGTACTGATAATGCGGCATATGCTGAGCAATTCAATATCGAATGGCCTTCGGAACCGCAAAATAAACATTTTGGGGTCACTTGATCGTTTCTTACACTAGCCACAGAACACGAAAACGAACATCGATGATTTTTTTTTTGGAAATTTTTCTGTTTTTACCTATTGACAGGAGCGAGCCATAGATGGCGGAGACATTGTCAATCATTGATCTCAACCGCAGAAGGTTGTGTTATTTTTGGCAGGCTAATAAGAGCCGAAATATTTTGATTAAATATTAGACATTCATTGTAGTATACTCTCTTTAGGCTGTCTCATGCTTTTTAATAATCGTCGGTGACTTGAAACGCTCTAACAGTGCCTAGAGCTTCACCAGAGAAACATGAGATCAGATGATTGAATTTCACTATGGAGCCGCAACAGGAATGCCTGCAGGCGATGCAGGACTTAAGGTCTTCATAACGGACCTTAGACAAGCATTTTTCGCTATACAGAGTTCTTCGAGTTAGGCTCGATACTAATCAGCTGGGTCAAAAGTTTCTACCCGGTTCTGATATTTTAACGCTGTATCTATATGTGGGGCCAGCACTTAAACGCATTATGTTTTAAACGGACATATTGCGTTTCTTTTTTGAATCGTTAAAACTTTCTTTAGTAGCCATATTTGACTATAAATTCGTTCTAATACTTATTAATTTAAATTAAAATAGAATTTTCCAAATGAATTAAAAAAACTGATATGCCTGATCAATAAAGCGCAGGGGAGCGAACGTCTCCTGACCGAAACGCGCCAACGAAAAATGCGTGCAGCAACAATTGCAGATGGATTGCTGTGTACGTGTGTATGTATGCGTGTAGTACACTTGTATATTAGCGCTTGGTCTCGGACAACTGTATAATTAACAGTGGTTGAGAGTGATGGCAAGAAGGGGGAGCGTAATGAAATTGTAGCACTAAATCGCACAAATACTAAATTATATGTATGAATCTCCAAAGCGGTTAGTAAGTGCATGCCAATTTTAATTATGCTCAACTACTTTATATATGTATATGCCAAGGATTGAAAGCGTTTGCTTCATTAGCGCAACCAACCCAATAGACTTGGGCTTTCCATTTTTAGCACAGTACCTGCTGTTCCGGATGTTCCACTTTGGAAGCTACTTTCCTTGGCATCTCCTGATGGCAGCAGGACAGATAATTATTATTGGTCTCGGCCGACGCGATTTATTTTGAATTTGAATTTAAATTCACTCGCGAGCCACTTAACCACTTGAGTTTCTTTATTCATCAAATTTCCTTTTAAATCTGTCCACCCGGGGGCGCCATGGAAATTATATTATTTTATATAATTCAAAAACGAACTTTGGTGGCTTTTAAAGGCACTTTATGCGTTTCGTGCTTATCGCTATATAAATATTCGACAACTGAACTTCTTAAGCCTAAATTAAGCTAAGGCGGCGAATCGAGGCGAATTCGCTCCCAGAGCGAGTGATAAAGCTTTATTGTTTCAAGTTTTGAATTCATTTTCTGAAACAATGCCAACAGGTTGCGTTACCGCGAACTTATAGAATTTGTCAACAGCAGCCGGCGGAGAAGGGGATTGGCGTTTGTCCAAATTCCTGCTTCTTCGAATGCCTGTCGGGCATAGTTTGTGAGCAAATTTTTTTAATTTAGGGCCTCCTCGTTTTTGATTTTTTATTTTTTATTTTTTCGCCAAGTAGTAACATAAGCTTCGATGCTCCAGGAGCGTGGTTGAGTTCAGCTGTGTGTTCGGCAACAGTGGTGCACGTCGATGATATCTCGTTGTGTTTTGTATAAGCATCGGACTTGAGCTCATTATGTAGAACATGGGTTGTAAAACATGTTTGCGCCGGTCTGGTCGAAACGAGCTTTCCAGCGTGAATGGTTGGAAATTCGTAAATATGTTAAAGCTTCAAATCAATATAGGTAGTGACGACGACTTCGGAAGGGATTGGTTGGCCTGGTAACACCCGCTCCCTCCCTTTTAACGTTGTATTTTGAAAGAAAACTGATCCCATGCCGTCATCTCACTCATCAGAAGTCACGTCAAAAGGCTGTTAATAGTCGTGGTACATTAACATAACGTCTTCCGACGCTAAAATGCTTCAGAGTTATTCGAACGCGGTGCGTGAACCTCATTCAGCTAGATGTACATTTTGTCCACCCTATTTACTTGTATACCCATTTTCCCCTTTTAAGATGTCTGATTTTGCTTTTACTGTAAAGTGCTTTACAAAACAGCTGGCACAGAAATATCCTGAAAGCAAAAAGAGTTTTCGGCTCGACGTACAACCTTTTCATTGTCTGTCTTAGTGACGTTTTCTGGTTGAACTTTTTGAAGTCCATGACCAGACGCTTCCTATTGCCCGCGTCATCGACGTCTTTCTCGGCTTCACCTAGCATCAGTTTGTTGTAGGACGAGCATGACTTTTTATTATGCCGTCTTTAGAAAGCTGTATATTTTGAAAGCAACGAAATCGGCTACACCCATAGGATATGGGTACATATTCATATTGTCTGTCGTAAAAAGCGAGGACAGAAATTTTGTATGTCTGCAAGGGCCTGTTTGGTATATATTAACATTTTCAAAAAGCTTTTCTAGGGGGCGTCAATGATTAGAATCTTAGTGTTGATCCCATAAGCCCACCTGTCGTACTGAATCGTCACCGAGATCGTACCGATTTTTATAGCGTTATTTTTTAGGCAGAGCTCAGTCCCCAGATATGGTTGCAGGTCAAGGCCATTAAACGTATCGAACGTGCTTAATAAAAGAAAACTTCTCATTACAGTATACAGTGACCAAAAACATTTTCTCGTAATGTTCTTGGAACAATGAATTGATTTGAATTGATTTCAAATCAGTGATTGCCTCGGCGGCAGACTCTTGGTATGCCTCTTCGGTTTGACCAGGGCTGGAAGTGACGTGATCTACCCTTTGCCATGTTACCCAATTCGGAAGGCTTTTGTAATAAGTTATCTGTGGGTACTTGAATAAAAACGGGTCTACATCAATGGGCTCGGGCTGGCCGTTGTTACTGAATTTGGCCTGTGACTGATCGGACTGAAGTTGACCACCATGCTTTAAAAACGGATTTTTACCTTGACCCTTTTGCTGTTTCCTCTGCTGTTGATAAAAGGCCGCTGATCAGCTTTAATTGCACTTTTCTCTAGATCCCTACCCAAGTAAGGTGCAAAGGCGTATCTGTTATAAGCCATGGATGAGGTTACGTTTTAAATCGGGAATGAATATCTATATCGTATCTTCTCTGAACTTCTGGCAAAGGCCATTTGCCATGGTCTTCTTTTCCACCTCATCGTAGTAATGTAAGATGGTTAAATTGTCTGCCTGTCTGAGCGTACACATCTCGTATTCTATGACACGGATAAGGCGCTTATCATTGTAAGTTAAATTTGAAATTTTATTGACGGAGGCCAGCACAGCCTCTGAGTGGATCACTTACATTATTGTGTCCTTTATAATTAAATATAAGATATAACGCTATTAAATATGTAGTCGTGTAACGTACGACACGATTCGCGAAGTACACAAACGAATACAAGCTATTACTATAGATGAGTTTATAAGAGGAAGAGACGACTCCGAACAGAATACTCTATAATGCTTCGATAAAGGTACATAATCAGTAGAGACGTCGAAGTTTTAGAAGCGTGTCAATCCAGAAGAGTCGATTCCACCCGTATGTTAAATGTGTTCTGTATCTTGGTGTTAGTGCCCTGAAGACGCTTTGCTGATGTGCAACCTAAATATAGGCGAAGCGAAACATTAAATTAAGTTGTCTTTCAACTTTTTATTTTAGCAAACCCGGACCTCAAGCCAGTCAACAAAATATTTAAAATATGGAAGGGTCGCCAAAGAAGCAATTAAAACAAATAAATATTTTATTATACCGTACCGAATAGTAGCGTACTGTTCCATACCAATGCAAACAACACCTTCGAAATAGTTGTTCATTCAGAAGCTGAAAATCACTGCCAAACACCCCCGCCGAACCTCTGTGGCACCATTCTGACATATTCTCTTCAGCAGAGAACATCTGAAATATTATTTGCTACGGCAGAGTTTTCTGCGAAGTAATCGACTTGGTCACTCACAACCTGAGTTGCCTGAAGAGATTGACTGACCCAAGGGTAAACGACTTGGACTCAAACTCAGTCATACAGCTACCATAATCTCAAAGCCGATTTCATAGTGTTGGTGTGGCTAGATGCAGACGATGATGTACAAGATGCAAGTGCGAAAAAGACGACAAGTGGTGACAAAATCGGTGCGATAGTAACGCATGTAACCGCATGTTCAACGGGACAGCGATCGCTTGCTCCTGCCAACGTCAAAATAAAGTCGCTGATGCAGAAAAAGGTGCGGAGCATTATATACGAAAATTTGCTGTCCGTCTACGGCGTCTGTAGCTACTGACCTAAGGGAAATATTACAAGTAAGAGGCTCTAGTCGGGAGCTCCCGACTGGGAATGCCCTGATCCCTCTTCTACCAATACAAAATTCAACTCGAGCTACGCGATGCTTCAGCAGTAATAAAAATATTTACAAAAAAAAAATTGTTTCTTCGATAGGTCTCGATCTCGTAACAGACCACACTATTTGCAATTAAGTCTTAATGAGAAAAAAACGGATTAAAAAATCAGCACAAGAAGCAATTCATTCGCAATTGCTATGCTGTTGATAGAATTCAATAAATACGCGTATGAATGTGCGTTTGTACATGGATACAGAAATTCTTGCAATTTGCCCTAGCTGCCGCAAACACGATGCTAATTTTCTTTATGTTTCAGTAGAGCTTATTGTGCTATAGAATATTCGTATAACCTTTAAATGACAATTGCTTTAAATTGTAGTTAAAGTTGGTGCTTCATTCAAATGTTTTTGATTGAAGGCTAGGAAGTAGCCTTTAAACATTTTTGTATGGGTTCAGGGTACAAAAAAAAAAATATATCCCTCGATAGCACTCCAACACGCTACAGACCACACTTCCTGCCACCACCCCTACTCAACAGCCACACCATGAATTGAGTCTAAACGAGAAAGAGACGGATTTTAAAAGCAGCACAGAAAACAATACAATCGCAATTGCCTTGCTGTTGATAGAATACAATAAAGTCGCTCATGAATGTGTGTGTACATGTACTCAGAAATTCTTACGCTTTGCGCTAGATTCCCCAAACTCGTGGCCAACATTGTCTTTAATAAAGTTTGGGTTTCTAAACCGATCTTGATGAAATTTTCGGCAGTAGATCTTACTGTTCTATTGAATATTCGTATATTCTGAAAATGACAATTGTATTATAATTATGCCTTAAATTGGCAATACAAGTTGAAGTTTTCACTTGATTTATAGCAAGTGATAGCGGGGTGGTGGCGATAGCTTATAAATGATATATACAATATACTATTCTAGAAGCTACATGTCAAGTTTGGTAACTCTAGATCTTAAAACCTAGAGATTTGCTCAAAAAACACGATTTCGATTTCGAAACAAACTCGATCTGCGCGAGCACTAGGAGGACCTACAGCTAATATTTCAAGTCTAGCCCTTATAAGTTCTGAGATCCTTGCGTTCATACATACGGACAGACAGACGGACATGGCTAGATCGACTCGGCTATTGATGCTGATCAGGAATATACACTTTGTGGGGTCGGAGATGCTTCCTTCTGCCTGTTACATACATTTGGACAAAAACATTATACCCATTTTCAATGGGTTCAGGGTATAAAAACATATGTTAAGATTGAGTGCCATTCAAACTATATTATTTCACAGAGTTGGGTGTACTTAAATAATTTTTAACAAGCAAGAGGTTCTAGTCGGAACCTCCCGACTAGGGGATACCCTAAACCCTCTTCTTTCAACACCAAATGCAGCTCGCGCTACGCACTCGTTTGCTTTAGTAGTAATAAAGAAAAATTAAAAAAAAAATTGTTCCCTTGGCAGGGTACGAACTCGCAACTAACCGCACCACTTGCCGCCGCCTCTACTCAAGAGACGCCCACCAACAATTGAGTTTTAATGAAAAAAAAAAACAATGAAAATAGCAGCACAGAAAACAGTACAATCGCAATTGCAATGCTGTTGATAGAATTCAAAGCAGACGCGCATGAATATGTGTGTACATGTATACAGAAATTCTTGGAATTTGCGCTAGCTGATGCTAACATGTGCGCACATAACTTTTGTGTTTCTTAACCGATCTTAAAGAAATTTTCGACAGTACATCTTATTGTAGAATAGAATATAGAATATTTGTATATTTTGAAAAGGTCAATTGCATATAAATTGTGGCTTAAATTGATGGGCAATACTAGTTGAATGGCTAACTTGATTTATAGCGGAATATACTCGATCTGCGCGGGCACTAGGAGGACCTACAGCTAAAATTTCAAGCCTCTAGCTCTTATAGGTTCTGACATTCTTGCGTTCATACATACGGACAGACGGACGGACGGACAGACAGACGGACATGACTAGATCGACTCGGCTATTGATGCTGATCAAGAATATATATACTTTATGGGGTCGGAGATGCTTCCTTCTGCCTGTTACATACATTTGCACAAATACATTATACCCTTTTAACCCATTTTTAATGGGTTCAGGGTATAGAAATTATTACGCTCTTATCATCTATAGCGGGAATCTTGGATACCTATTTGTATTTGTGCATTGGAATGGAAACGAAACGACCACCTAGCCATTTCATTATGTTTGTTTACACACATTACAAAACTTCATATTGTTATTAATAACCGATTGTGCTTTTCACTGCCTTTTCGTTTGGTGCGGCTGATGGTATTTGATATAATCCCAAAACAAACATCTTCGCATAGAAACTTTTCAATTAACTTTATAATATCCGTAATACTAAAAATCATTTTGAATATCTAATACATAAAAATGAACTAACAAACCCATAACAACAATATTAAAAACGGATTAAATAAATATAATGGCTATTATCTAGCCATGGCCGTCGGTCTGTCCGTCCGTCTGCCATATGTATGAATGCAAGGATTCCAGAACCTAGAAGAGCAAGATACTTGATATCTTGACTGTAGATCCTCCTAGCGGTCCCGCCCGATAATCGATAATTTTTCCCGTTTTCAAGTAATTGATAGAAATCGATACCGCAGTCTTGTTTATTGGACAAATCTCTATAATAGAGAAATTATATTTTGGCTGACCACGTATTTGCAGCACCTAGCGCAAGTTGTGAGAATTTCTGAATACATATAAACACTCATTCAGGAGCGTCTTTATTGAAGTCTTTCAACAGCATTGCAAATGCGATGTGTTGCTTTCTATGCTGTGTGTATATGCTGCAATTTAAATTGGTTTTGTCTCATTGCAAATGAATTGTTGGCATTACTGTTTAGTAAAGACGGGGCAAGAGGTATAGTATGTTACGAATTCGAGTCCTATTGAGGGAACTGATATTTTATATCCTGAACCCATTGAAAATGGTTAAAACGCGTATAATGTATTTGTGCAAATGTATGTATGTAACAGGCAGAAGGTAGCATATCTGACCCCATAAAGTATATATATTGTTGTCAGCATCAATAGCCTAGTCAATTTTGCCATGTCCGTCCCTCTGTCGGTCTGTCTATCTGTCCGTATGTATGATCGCATGGATCTCTAAACCTTTAACAGCTAGAGAACCTATAAGAGCTTGATATTTTAAACATAGGTCCTCCTAGTGCCTGCGCAGTACGAGTTTGTTTTCGATAATCGATAGCTTGTCAATTTTCCAATGAAACGATAAAAATATATATCGAAATCCTGTTTGATCACATCTTGTAAATTATAAGAGCTAGAGTCACCAAACTTGACATGTATTATAGATACTAGGATAGTCTATATAATAAAGTTTGAATAAC